>NW_015507133.1:84810-108022 GCF_001515645.1 Sinocyclocheilus grahami
AATGTAGATTCTACAGCGTATAATACTTAAGCTTCATTCATCGCACCAAAAGATAAACTGCAGTGCTTTACAACTATAGGTCAGGAAGAGCTAAATAAACTTATCACTGCATCTAAACCAACAACATGCCTGTTAGATCCTGTACCCACTAAAATAATTGTTACCTGTATCAGAAGAACCGCTTCTCAATATTATTAACTCGTTGTTGTCTTTAGGTCACGTCCCAAAACCATTCAAGCTGGTGGTTATTAAGCCTCTTATTAAGAAACCACAACTATATCCTAGTGAACTGGCAAATTACAGACCCATCTCAAATCTTCCTTTTATGTCTAAAATTTTTTAAAAAGTTGCGTCTGCTCGATTGTGCTCCTTCTTGCAAAAAAATAATCTCCTATGAAGAATTTCAGTCAGGTTTCAGGCCCCACCATAGCACAGAAACTGCACTTGTTAAAATTACAAATGACTTGCTATAGGCTATGACAGCTGTCATATCATGCCCAGCAATGCAAAGAATATAATTTATATCTACACAGAAGAAAGCCCTGTCTAGACTCTGCCCCGGTACGAGTTGTGTCAAGGAAAAAAACGAAAAAATGAAAATGGAGCAGTTTTCTAATTTTTCTACTTTCACTATTAAATAAAAAAACGAATGATCGAATGATACACGGATTATCTGTCCTAGGTCCTCTGCTATTTTCGATATACATGTTGCCCCTTGGTAATATTATTAGAAAATACGGGATTAGTTTTCACTGTTATGCCGATGATACTCAACTATATATCTCAACAAGACCAGATGAAACTTCTAAATTATCTAAGCTAACAGAGTGTGTTAAAAATGTAAAAGATTGGATGACCAATAATTTTCTCCTATTAAATTCGGATAAGACAGAGATATTACTTATTGGACCAAAAGACAGTACACCAAATCTCGTGGATTACAATTTGCAACTAGACAGATGTACGGCTACTTCCTCTACAGTCAAAAATCTGGGTGTTATATTAGATAGCAACTTGTCTTTTGAAAATCATATTTCCCATGTTACAAAAACAGCATTCTTCCATCTTAGAAACATTGCCAAGTTACGAAACATGATACCTGTTTCTGATGCAGAAAAGCTAGTTCATGCATTCATGACCTCTAGACTGGACTATTGTAATGCACTGCTAGGTGGTTGTCCTGCATCTTCAATAAACAAGCTACAGGTAGTCCAAAATGCAGCGGCTAGAGTCCTTACCAGGTCAAGAAAATATGATCATATTACGCCAATTTTACAGTCTCTGCACTGGCTACCTATTAAGTTCTGTATCAGTTACAAAATATTATTACTTGCCTATAAGGCCCTTAATGGGTTAGCTCCTGCGTTCCTAACTAGTCTTTTACCATGCTACAATCCATCACGCTCCCTAAGGTGGCAAAATTCTGTAATTTTGGTAGTACCTAGGATAGCAAAGTCCACTAAAGGCGGTAGAGCGCATGATCACCAGCCCCCTCACTAACCTACTCCGAGGTAAACCCAAGTCTCTGTCCTGGACACCCGCGGCCCTAAAAGCTTTCTCCGCCCTCAAGAGAGCCTTCACTAGCACCCCACTCCTAGTCCATCCAGATCCCGACCTCCCATTCGTCGTGGAAGTCGACGCCTCCACTACTGGAGTGGGGGCAGTGTTATCCCAGCACATGTTGACTACACCCATGTGCCTTTTTGAGGAAGCTCAGCCCGGCAGAAGTTAATTATGACATCGGCAACCGGGAACTACTGGCCATCAAGCTGGCCTTAGAAGAGTGGAGACATTGGCTAGAAGGGGCAGCCCATCCATTCACCATACTGACGATCATAAAAACCTCCAGTATCTTCGTGAGGCGAAACGTCTAAATCCCCGCCAAGCACGATGGGTGTTATTCTTTACCAGGTTCCACTTTACCATCTCATATCGCCCTGGTCCCAAAAACGTCAAGGCAGACGCCTTGTCACGCATTCATAGTCCTGTGGAAGGCCCAGAAGAACCGGAAAGTATCATTCCATCTAAGATGATCGTCAGTCCCATCGAATGGAATTCCCCTTCAGTGGCCTCCAACATGGCTCCCCACAATCCGCCGTGCTGTCCTCCAGGATGCCAGTACGTACCACAGACACAGCGCACCCGACTGATTCACTCTGCTCACTCCTCCCGATGCACTGTCCATCCAGGGGCCAACAACACCCTCTCGCTGCTACGAGATCGCTTCTGGTGGCCCAATATGGCAAGGGAATCTCTTAACCCAACCCAGTACCTAAACTTAACAACTAAGTTACTAACTAACTATTAATAAGCAACAAATTAGGACATGGAGGGAAACCCCTTAGTTAATAGTAAATATTTGTTCCCTATTCTAAAGTGTTACCAACATAATATAATACAACTTTTAAAACGAAAATAAAATGAAAATGCATCTGAGGGTGAACCTGGTGGATATCGGGTCGAAAGAGAAAGGATATCTTCTCACCAGTTTCCCCTTCTGAGCTTTTCGGCACTTCCGTCGAGACGGTGGACCTGGATAAAGGTCAGGGACTATCCCCTGATGAGGTGGCTGAGTTGCGTCACACCACAGATCTCACTCTCCATGCCCCTAAGCAGGCCTCCACTGCCATTGGCAGATCCATGGCGGCCATGGTGGTTACAGAGAGGCATCTGAGGGTGAACCTGGTGGATATCGGGTCGAAAGAGAAAGGATATCTTCTCACCAGTTTCCCCTTCTGAGCTTTTCGGCACTTCCGTCGAGACGGTGGTGGAGAAGTTTAAGGAGGCCAAGGCGTGCTCTGCTGCCTTTAAATCCTTCATTCCACGAAGGTCAAGGTCTGAGCCTGAACAACAAAGGGGTCCTGGCCCGTCTCGATCTAAGGATCAAAGACGGGCTCAGAAGACTAGTGTCGTGACTCGCGCCCCTCCCCTGCCTGCGGGGAGGGCTCAAAAGGGGTGTGGGTCAAAGGGTAACAGGCAAGATTTGAGGGATATGATCCAGACTAGGCATTCTCAACACTCTCGTCTGGACCAGAGTAAAACCTAAGCCATCTACTAACCTCCCTCTGGGAGTATTAACATCTGCTCTCATCTTCCTCCCCTTAATTCCCCTAAAAAGCTATCCTCCTAACTGAGGTTAGGTAGGAGCCTCCTGCGCTTGCATTGCAGTCTCTTATGCTGGACCTATGATGTGTTGGCTAGTTTCTATGTCTCATAGAACTACCTACTGATGGTCCGGACCCCAGTGCTCTTCGGACTTCCCCTCCGGCCTATACCCATGAGCCTCAGTCATGCGTGGGAGCCATGGCTGGTGAGTACGATCCATTTCCTCTACTCTATTGCTAGTTTGTTTGTATATTCACTACTAGCCTTTCTCCGCAGCGCTACTCGGACCTGTTTCTGTTTTTTCTGTTTCTCCTTTCAGGTGTGACCTCCCCTACTAAGTCAGAATCTCCCGCTGTTGACCGATTATGGTGATGGTTTCACCCAGGTGATTTGATCCAGGCTGGTGGTAGCCCTTATCTTCGGCTTGGACACGCAGCCTGGGCTTCTGCGGAAGCCTCCCAGCATCAGGTCCCCAGTATAACACTGCAACCTCAGGACCTACGGGTCCTTTTTGCGGGTTGAGCACTCTTCGGAGTGTATGCTTCATGACACCCTATCCCCTGGCTGGGTGTTTGCTTTGAGAAGGTGCCCTGACCAGGGTGCGCTACTCATCTCTCACCCTGATGGGTCTCCTGAGATTTGAGTCTTTCCTTTAACCATTATGCACGTTCTCTGAGCTAGAGCTCCTCTCGCTGAGGCGTTGAGTGGCTCAACACTCCTTAATTCCACTCTGCAGTTCGATAGACGGTCAGGCCCGTGGGTCCTCCCTGTCATACTGCCCTTATGGTCGAACCAGTTATCGCCCCTCCGCGGAGTGAGCTTGAGCACACTGCGTTCCCTGAGGTATGAGTGAGTTGTGTTTCTGTGGAAACCCTTCCAGAATGCTTCAGCTCTGAGGAGAAGTAGCTCTGTAGGCATTAATGGTTTGTAGGTCCTGCTGTTTCTTCAGGTCCGATCGGGTCTGGTTATACATGACCCACACACACGCTCTCTATCGGGCTAGAGAGCATGAGATTGCATTACCCCGTCTAATCCAGCCCCGCCTTCTGGTCGAGCTGAGAAGTGCTCCCTTCTCTGTGAGGGTTAGCAATGAGTTGCTCCCAATGTGTGCTCTAAGATCCCGTCTCAGCTTGAGAGCCAAGAGTGCTGCTACCGAAGGCTTCATTTGCAACAATACTGAGTTGCTAGGCCTGTCTCTGTCGCCTCCTTGGTCAGTTGCCTCTATGTTGGGACCCTGTTGTTTCCTGTAGAAATGTGTGATCCCCTTCTAGCTGGATCCCATTTCTGATGTCCCATTTGCGATCTGTCTGCAGGGGGGGGTCCTTTGAGCTCGCCAGTCCTGGGCAGACTGTGTGAGTCCTCCTCTCTACTTGAGAGCTATTACTCTGCCACTGGGCTATTGATCGCTTTGGTCGAGCTGGGTTCCTCTCTCTCCTCACTAGGGGTTGAATCCTCCGCTCATTGATCTCCGTGGCAGTGACATCAGGTAGTTGGGCCACTTGATGCTTCCCTGATAAGCTGCCTCTATTTGGGTCAAGCCTGGCAGTGCTCCCCTCACCTCGGAGGGTTGTCCTTGAGCTTGCTGCTCCCTATTGAGCGTCCGAGGCTTCATCTCATCAAGTCCTCCGGTCTTTTGAGCTCCATTGAGCAGCAACTTCAGGTCATTAAGCCTCTCTCTGCCTCCCTGTTAAGCTGCTCTCCTTGTTGGTTGAGCTTAGCAGTTGATACTTTTAGAAGAGTTGGCCTTCATAAAAAAACAAGAGAGTTCTTGCAATGTCTCCATCCATTTGAAGTGTTTTATGTGTCAGTTCATGAAGTCTCATCACTGCTGGAAGTTCATTTGAACATTTATTGGTGCCAATTCCCACTGATGCAGTGATCAGCCCAAACTGATAAAGCTGTCAGCACACATTTCTGTCTGCGTTAGCCTACTTTTATGTTTCAGAATTTATTTTGAATTCCTTTTACATGGTTTTTCGAGTCTTAACAGGTTCTGCATGGCCAAGCATGGAATAATTGTTACAGAATACCAGCAATAGCAGCTTTTTGACAGAGCCATGATTGTAAAAAACAAGAAAATAAAGGACTAAATTATGTTGTAAGAGGTTATTGACATAACAGCACAAATTATTTTTTGTGCTATGGTAATGCAGCAGTGTTTTATCATCCCCCAATGCAACAGCCTTTGCAGCGTCAATTACATCACTGTGAAACGCCTCCAAAGGTCAGCACTGTCAGTGGTGTGGAGTTAATTGGTTCAATGTGCTGCAGACCCTTCCTTGTTTCCTTCTGCGAGCTGGATCTGCTGTCCTGTTTCTGATGAGTCACCCACACTGCAGTGTGTAGGAACAGACCACAGGGTGAGGCACATATTATATAGGCTACATAACAGCAACTGCTGCTGGAAAGAAAAAAAAAAGTTGGAACTGTGTGAAATGTGTTTGTAGGAAAGAATATGAAAAATAAGATTTCTCTAATACTTCAGTTATTAGACAATTTACAGGAAAAAAAAAATAATAATTACAGACCTCCAAAACCTTATAGCTTTCATTCTGCTTCACAAAAGATGTCGAGCAAAATGTATGCATACAACGCATAAAATGAAAGTGTGCAGTGACCAGGGCTATCATGTTCCAAATAGGACAAAAAGCACCATAAAAGTGGCTCATATTACTATATTTCACATTTCCTTAAGCCATATGATTGTTTTGTGTGAGAAACAGAATAGAAAAAGTCATTATTCACTGAAAATCTTTCTCTCCAATGTATCTCTTAAAGGGATAGTACACCCCAAAATGAAAATTTGCTGTTAATTTACTTACCCTCAGGCCATCCAAGATGGTGAATTTTTTATTCCGTAGAACAGTAAATAAGATTTTTAGCTGAAATTGTGGTCCTTGGTGATTTATGACATGCAAGTCAATGGTTGCCCGATTTAGAGAATTTTAAAAAAAGCATATCAACGAACACAAAATAAACACCTGTGGCTTAAAATATATTTAAGTCTTATGAAGCAAGAAACTGTGCAAGAAACTGAACATTATTTGAGTGTTCAGTGTGTTGGAGGAACTAGAGCACAGAGTGACTGTCAGATGTCCGAAAGTTTAAATCTGTAGATTTATGTTGCTTGAGCCAATTTCACCACTAGTTTCACTAGTTCACCAAAAAGAACTAGTTCAAAAGCATGATTTGTTTCTAACCGGACATCACTCCGGAGCATTTGACTGAGGCTCCGGATTACAGGTAATAATGTTATAAATAATGTTGAGTTCTTATTCATCAAGGGCATCCGTACCTGACCTCTGCAGAAGTATCCAATTGCACCAAGTATGGTTAGACAGGCAGTAGCGAACAGCCAATGTCAGGTAAAGCCCCACCCCCTTACCTGAGAGCATATAAGGTCTGCATGCGCTGCTATTCTCCAGTTGACATTCGCTTCTCGCGACCTCTGGTTTAATTTTCACAGCTCGTTGGAATTTTTCAGACGTTCACATTTGTCTTCAGGAAGACATATCACTCAGATCAGCCTCCGCTGGACGTAATCGCTTAGTTCTCTATTACAGCTGTATCCTTCTGCAAGCCGCCCACGTTGCACTTCATTTTAGGCTGTCCACCTTTTTTCTCGCTTGTTCCCTTTGTCACGGCTGCCAACCGGTTGGATTTTACTGCCCACTCCGATGGCACTCTTCCAATCGTGCCTACCCGGCCGTGTGTGGCGCACTTATCGCCACCAGGGATTCTCACATTCGTGGTCTGCATGGGCCTCAAACACGCGGAGGAAGCTCTGGAATTCCCTGAAAAATTGTAGCCACTGCCTGGTGCTTCCCAAGAAGCTCCGTCGCCACAGGCATAAGGTGGCCGCTACTCAAAGAGCGGATTTCGAACAGTCAGACTCTGATAGGGGAAACGGCAAACGATGTTGCGCACCCGGGTGTCTCCCGGGGAGCGCCAGCATTGAATTGGGCTGACCAAGCTGAATCCGCCTTCCTTGAGGACATCTTAACGGATGAACTCTCATTTGTAAATGAGCCGCCAGGCTTTGGAGACAAGGACGACCAGGCCTTCTCGAAGGCTCTGACGATGAGGAGGCTAACCCGCCTTCCGTATGCACCTCCCGGCCCAAGAAAAGCAGCTTCTCTCTGCCCTTCCCGCTTGTGCAAAGCACATGAAACACAGTTGGGGAGACCCGCTTGACTTCAAACACGGTCTTGTGGATCTCGTGGTGAAGGACATGACAGCCCTCGGCATGGGTGACCCCCCCGCCATTGAGCCTTCCATCCCCAGACACCTCAACCCTTCTCAAGGTGGGCTGCTCGCCCCTCCCAAGCCTGTTCTCCCTAGCAAAATGAACCGGTTCTCTGCGTCCATCCATCAGGCTTCCTACAAGGCCTCTGCGTTAGCAGTCAGAGCCTTGAACATCTCCTCTCTGCTCTCGGCTTACCAGGCCGAGCTTCTTGAGGACATAGTTCAGCAGCTGGAGAAAGGGTCTGCCCCGCCCTCGCTCTGGAAGGAGATTGTTATGGTCAACAATCTCATTCTCCGCAATGCCCGCCAGGCCATCCAAGCCAGTTGGCGTTCAATGGCTCTTTCCGTCGTCGGTGAGCGCATGCTGTGGCTCAACCTATCAGGTCACAATTTCCAGGGTCCAGTCAGAGCCAAACCTCGAGGGAAACTGCCAGCGCAGCACGGTAACCCCCCGCCTGCAAAAACGTGGGGGAAAACCTCCTTTGCCGCGGCTAAGAAACCCCCTAATTCCACTACCTCTGATCACAAATGCAAGCGGCTGGCCTGATGCACGGCAACGGGGGACTTTGAATCTGTGTTTGTGGGTGGACAGCCCACAGGACGCCTGTTCCGCCCTTCATATTCCCCCGTTAAAGAAACGGAGGGTCTCTGTTGCCTTAGTAGTGGGTGCCCACCTTGTGTTCAAAGTGGTTTCACAGTTCCCAATGTTGCCCAGTGCGTGCCTTCAAAAAAGGAAAAACATTGAGAAGCAAGCAGTGTCATCACACAGCTCCCTACACTTACATGTCACAAGTTCAATAAAGGCTTTAGCCCCAGTGTTCCCCAACACACAAAGAAAAAAAAAACTTCAAAATATGTAACAAATCAAATTAATTCATTAATAAGAGAGAACCTCTCTATGCAGAGAAAGGACATCTCCCTGCAGATCTCTGAACCCCTGCATGTCGCCCCTAGTTCGTCCATATCTCTCAGGTTCAGGGTGAATGTAAACAAAAGCAATTTTACACCCAGTCAGAGTGTGATTTTTTTTGGGCTTGGAGCTGAACTCAGTCTCCATGTGAGCGCTTATCTCGCAAGAGCGCGTTCTCTCGCTAATGAACTGTGTGTCGCAGTTCAGAGAAGGAGCGAAAGTGCAATATCACACATGTCTCAGACTGCAGGGTCTTATGTCTTCATCTATCCAGGTTTTGCCTTTGGGACTTCTGAGAATGAGAGTGTTCATGAAATGGGTTTTGTCTCTTCATCTCAGCCCATTACGCAATCTCTGACACCTGTACTGCAGGAGGAGGAGCATGGACTTTTACGCACAGGGAACCCCTTTGGGGACGGTGATGTTGCAGAAAGTCATGACGACAGATGCGTCCTTAACAGGCTGGGGTGCCACCCAGGAGGGCAGAGCGGTGAACGGTTTGTGGCCAAGCAGACTGCGTTCAGCACACATAAATTATTTAGAGCTTTTGACCATATGGAAAGCTCTGAATTATTTTCTGCCTCACCTGCAGGGACACCATGTGCTCGTACGCTGCGACAATACCACAGAAGTGGCATATATCAATCGCCAGGGTGGTATGCGCTCGTCTAAACTTCACGCTCTATCTCACACACTTTTAGTGTGGGGCAGGTGGTTTTTCCTGTTGTTACACGTGACTCATGTTCCAGGCATTCTGAACAGAGGCACAGACCTTCTGTCGAGGGGGAACCCACTCTACGGAGATTGGCGGCCTCCACCCTCAGATAGTGGGCTTGATGTGGATGAGATTTGGACAGGCAACCACATATCTATTTGCCTCGCGTGAAAACAGCCATTGTCCTACGTTCTTCTCGCTAAAGGATGTGGACGCGCCCCTCGGGGTAGACGCACTGGCCTACCCTTGGCCCAAACTGCTCCTGTGTGCTTTTCCTCCCTTGTGCCTGATAATCCTCACACTGGCCAGGGTGAGAAAGAAGGGCCTGTCTCTCATTCTGATAGCACCCAGGTGGCCCAAAGCACCGTGGCTGGCAGAGATAATCCCTCTGTTATATGCCCAGCCGTGGTGCCTCCCCCTCCGCACAGACCTATTGTCTCAAGTGAACGTGGAGATTTATCACCCACACCCGGACAGGGTGACTCTCTGGGCCTGGCCCGTGAGAGGACAAACGTAAACGCACTAGGGCTTCCCCCGCATGTGGTTGTTACTGTACAGAATGCCAAGTCCTTTTCTGCACGGTCCTTATATTGTTGTAAGTAGCAAGTGTATGAAGGGTGTGGTCTTGTCCCGGTGGTCGTCTGAGACAAGGTCTTTACAGGGGATCTGTATCTGGGGCTCATCTAGTTGTCCTGGTCTCCGCTGTCTTTCAGAGCTCCAATGACTCTCAATTTGTTCCTCGTGCACTAAATTCTCTCTTAGTGGAGATAAGGTTTTTCTTAAGCCTAACCCGGCTTTTATGCCTAAGTGCTTCCCTTCGTTCACATTGGAGGTGTTGGAGCTGTCTGCTTTTCACCCTCCACCTTTTTCCTCCACGGAGGATCAGAGGCTGAATGCTCTGTGTCCTGTTCGTGTGAATGCTCTGACCGTCCTTCTCTGGCTAACAGAACCTCACTGTGAGTGTTTTGGGCAATCGGGGAGCTATATCGAACAAGAGATGATGAAAGAGAGCAATAGGTTACTGTCGTAACCCCGGTTCTCTGAAACATCGAATGGAGAGACACCAGCTTTGCCCCTCTTGCCGCACGAGAAGCGAATATACTTATTGGAGAATAGCAGTACGTGCAGGCCTTATATGCTCTCAGGTAAGGGGGTAGGGCCTTACCTGACATTGGCTGCGCTCTTCTGTCTATCTAGCCAGACTTGGTGCAATTAGATGCCTCTGCAGAGGTCAGGTACGGATGCCCTTCCCATAGGTGGATCTCTCCACTCAATGTTTCAGAGAACCGGGGTTACGACAGTAACATATTGTTTCTTGCACAGACCAATCGTTTCGCTTCATAAGACCTCAATGTATTATCAGGAGCAATGGATATTAATTTAGTGTATCTTTTCTTTCTATGCTTTTTTGTGGTCAAAAACCTGTAGCCGCATACTTGAATTTTATGAATCATCAAGGAAAACCGTATCAGCTAAAAATCTTATTTACATGTCTACTCAAGAAAAAAAAGTAAACAAAAGTTAACTTTTATATATAAATAAAATTGTTTGGTTTTAAATATTGTTTCTTGCACAGACCAATCGTTTTGCTTCATAAGACCTCAATGTATTATCAGGAGCAACGGGTATTAATTTAGTGTATCTTTTCTTTCTATGCTTTTTTTGTGGTCAAAAACCTGTAGCCGCATACTTGAATTTTATGAATCATCAAGGAAAACCGTATCAGCTAAAAATCTTATTTACATGTCTACTCAAGAAAAAAAAGTAAACAAAAGTTAACTTTTATATATAAATAAAATTGTTTGGTTTTAAATTGGCTGCTCGTCATGCTTGTCATGACACACAGCAGCCATATATATATACACTGAACACAATTATAAATGCAACACTTTTGTTTTTGCTCCCATTTTTCATGAGCTGAACTCAAAGATCTAAGACTTTTTCTATGTACACAAAAGGCATATTTCTCTCAAATATTGTTCACAAATCTGTCTAAATCTGTGTTAGTGAGCACTTCTGCTTTGCCGAGATAATCCATCCACCTCACAGGTGGGGCATATCAAGATGCTGATGAGACAGCATGATTATTGCACAGGTATGCCTTAGGCTGGCCACAATAAAAGGCCACTCTAAAATGTGCAGTTTTACTGTATTGAGGGGTCCGGGGGGGGTCTGAAAACCAGTCAGAATCTGGTGTGACCACCATTTGCCTCATGCAGTGCAACACATCTCCGAGAACATTTGGCGAGTCCAATGACCAAGTCCGAGTGCAAACACCAACAAGTCCGAGACCATAGAAAAATGTCTCGAGTCTGGACTCAAGTTCGAGACCGGACTCGAGTACTACAGCCCTAGTCAGCATGCCAATTGCACGCTCCCTCAAAACTTGCGACATCTGTGGAATTGTGCTGTGTGATAAAACTGCACATTTTAGAGTGGCCTTTTATTGTGGCCAGCCTAAGGCACACCTGTGCAATAATCATGCTGTCTAATCAGCATCTTGATATGCCACACCTGTGAGGTGGATGAATTATCTCCGCAAAGGAGCAGTGCTCACTAACACAGATTTAGACAGATTTGTGAACAATATTTGAGAGAAATAGGCCTTTTGTGTACATAGAAAAAGTCTTAGATCTTTGAGTTCAGCTCATGACAAATGGGAGCAAAAACAAAAGTGTTGCATGCTGGGCTGCTTTTTTATGGTTTAAAATCACTACACTGCTAGGCTAAAATGAACCCAAATTGAGCTAGGCATTAAATCTACAAATCTTGTTCCTTTTAAAATCACTTTTACACACACAGAATGACTATCAAAAGGTACATATTTATTAAAAAATACAACAAGAGAAAACAGTCAAAAGTAACATGCATGTGAGAAGAAATGCAGAAAAGTGTGGCATTAACAACAGAGTTTATAAATTAAGCATTGAATATTTGTTGAATATAACTTTTAAGACCACATTTTACGTTTTTGATAAATTTTGAATATTGCATAAAACTATTTTACAAAAACACTATTATACCAAAATTGTACAATTAGTTTATTAGGTTGTTGTTATTTATTTTATTTTATTTTTTACAAACTATTCTGGCATGACAGTTTACAAATAAACCACAATATTAACACTGATATTATCAAATTTAACACAAACGTATGTGTGAAGGAATGTGAGCATGTGTATGAATGAGTGTGAACTCTATTTCTACTAAACAACAACACAGAACAAGCATTTAACATTTTGTTTCTACAGATTATACACTTACTGTTTGTTTCATAGTCCATGAACACATACAGTACATGTATCACTGACAATTTTCATGATCTCTTTAGCATAATTGATGTAGTCATGAAAAAGCCCCATCAGCACAGCAAAGGCATGTGACATCTTTTACATTATCCAGGGCAGCCTCCTCCTTTAAAACCACTGTTGCGTCAGTTTGGGGCAAAGGTCATTCTCCTCTTTGACCAGCATTCAGTCACCACCTGTTCTTCATCAGTGGCCTAAAAAGAGAAAAGACATTTTAAAAAAGTTAAAATTTAACCATTGTCAAATAGAGGTGCATCCACATCTGTAAGGGTAGGTAACTAGTCTGTTTTATAATTTCAACCACTATGTGTGCTTGTTTAATGTCTCTGTCAACCACAGCGCTCTAGAATACTACAATGGCAGCACCAGTGTGAGGGCATTTAAAATTGTTTAAATAAATATATTGCTTTCAGAAAGCAATTTTTTTTACTGAAGTATTAAAACAGCCATGACATTCACATACCTCACAAATTTTCATGAATGTGGAGGGCTGCTCTTTAAAGGGTTAGTTCGCCAAAAAATGAAAATGGTCATAATTTACTCTCCCCAATGTTGTTGCAAACCCATACAAATTCTGCAAATTTTTGGAACATAAAATATAAAAATATATTTTTTAATATTCTCTTAATTTTTGTCCTCCATTGCAAGTCTGGGAGACCAACATTTTCTTCTGAACAGACATGATCGCCACATATGGTATGAATAGATATAATTTAAGATTTATTAATATATAAATATTGGCATGGATTACTTCTACAATAACTCTGTATTTTTGAAGCTTGAAAATATTGATTATCTAAACTTCCAATGGATTAACAAAAAATGATGAGAGAAAATTAAAAATATCTTCATTTATGTTCCGAAGATAGGCAAAAGTCTTATAGGTTTGGAATGACATGAGGGCGATTAAATGATTTTTGTGTGAACTATTCCTTTAAGAAAGGAAGACCAAGAATGATGACTCTCCAAATCAGACAACTCCAAAGTTGGTTTGAGTTCTGCAATGAAAAACACAGACATCAATGGTTTAAAAAAAAATGTGAACAAGTCATCATACTGTTGTTGCATCAAAATGTCAACAAGAAACGAACATCTCAAAAGAATGAAGCTCTCCTATGTCTCTGGCTTTCAACATCTACATAAAACAAACATTATTTTACTCAAAAAAAAAAAAATTGATAACATGAATTATGAACTTTAGTTGCCTTAACCGACTTTCCCTCTCTTCTGAAGAAGCTGAGAAAATTGCCTCCTCCTCACACAAGCAGGCTTCTGTGTCGTTAACTCCCGGCGCGGGGACAATGAAGACACAAGCTCAACAAGTCTGAAATTTGCAAAACATTTCTTTTAACAATTAACACTTCTTCAGCCTCAAAATAATTAGGCTAGACTTTATTACATAACGCCGTTTCCTTTAGGAAACTAACATACATTCAGTTTAACCGCGAAAAAGAAGATAACAAATTAACATGTAAATATGTTAATAACCCTCTATTAACACCTCAAAAAGTGTAAATATTGTAAAATATTATGTAAATATGACATAAGACACTCACTGACGTTATATTAACCTGTTAACCTGCACCCCCCCATTTTGGGACTCACAGCTGAATATGACCTACCTAAATACCTACCTAAAGTATCTCTTCCGTTCCGTAAAAGAGAGAAACTATTTTCTTACTATTAAAGGGGTCATATGATGCGATTTCAATTTCCCCTTTCTCTTTGGAGTGTTACAAGCTCTTGGTGCATAAAGAAGATCTGTAAAGTTGCAAAGACTAAAGTCTCAAATCCAAAGAGATATTCTTTATAAAAGTTAAGAGTCAGCCACACCTACCTAAAACGGCTCGTTCTAACACGCCCCCACATATCTAGGTCACTATGTGGGAAGATTTGCATAACACCACCCAAATGTTCACGCAAAGAAAGAAGGCGTAACTTTTATTCTCGCTGTAGTATTGTTGTTTCCGCTGCCATGTCGTAAAGACGCTGTGTGCTTCGTTGTGAAAGCGAAACTACTTTGTTTGGCATTCCAAAAGAGAAGACGATATCTGCTTTGTCATGCCTGGAGCTGATCCTTGCTGGTTGCTGAGTAAATACTACAACTTTGCGCTGTCGATCGCCGGATCAGCTTTCACTGTGGACGAAGCGGAGTCCAGCCCGGAGTCGTCACATGACCTTCGGGACGCTCCTTCGTCGAAATCGCCGGCCGCGCTGTTCTCAAGCCCGCCGCCTCTGCTCACTCTAGCCCTCTGGCCCTTCCACACTCTAACCCCCTGCCTCTGCTCACTGTAGGCCGCGGTGTGTGACGCTGTTTCGTTGTGAAAGCGAAACTACTTTGTTTGGCCTTCCAAAAATGGACACGACTTGAAATCAGTGGTTAAGTTGTATTTACAACACTGTTCCAGAACACTTCAACCCAAATATTCGGATGTGTGCAGCACATTTTATGGAGGACTGTGTCCTGATCCTGGGAGAGTAGACTACACTGCCGGCTGTTCTGACTCAAAGACTGTAAGTACGTGTTTTATATTTAAAGAGTTTTTATATTTTATATATTTAAAGCGAGTTTTTTGGGCAGTGTAGAGTAGGGCTTCTTGTTTGCGGATGCAATGCAATGCGATGCAATGCAACGCATAAAAAGACAGTATACGACAGGGCATCATCACAATATAGCAAGGGGCGTAACATTTCGGTCTCACGCTTGAGGTATTCGACCAATCACAATGCACTGTATAGCTGGCCAATCACAGCACACCTCGCTTTTTCAGACCGATGAGCTTTGTAAAAATCGACGCGTTTCAGAAAGGCGGGGCATAGAAGAGAAACAATAATGTACAGTATGTGGAAAATAATGTGTTTTTTTTACCTTAAACCGCATAAACACATTTCATTACACCAAATACACAAAATACTGTTCTTTTTAGCAGCATCATATGACCCCTTTAAGACTATTTCTGACTATTAAGACTTTCTGAGGTGAAAACCGCGTCCGCATATTTTTCAGTATAAGCTCTTTTCGGACTATTTCCGCGTTTCATGAAATCTCAAAATACTCCCGGACACAAACAATGAATGATGACTTTACATTTTTAATCTTTACTTACTATAAACGTCTTTCACTCGCTTCCATCTGAAGATGCTGAAAAAATGGCAGCTTCTCGCACTGGTGTCGTCCGACGTTCGTGTTCTCTTTCACTTCCGCGTTCCCAACCCAGTACCGCTGGGTTATAGATCAAGACCAATTTTCATCCCAAATTGGGTTAGATCAATCCAACGTCCTTAGCCAGCAGTCTCAACCAAGCACTTGGGCTGAAAAAACAACCCAGCATTCTGATGCATGTTATCCAAGTATTTTGTTAAACCTCAGAAAGTGTGATTATATAAATATATTTTATTTTACTTTTTTTTAAAAGATGAATGTATCTAATCTGTGTACTTTGTTCAGTTGAAGATTCTGTTAGGTTATAGTATAGACAATAATTAAGACTCTATCGATGACACATTCACAAATTGAGTTTGTAGTAAATAGAACTGATGAGCACGAGTAGAGCAGCTGATGATATACTGAACGTGCGTGCAGCGTGGCAGTTAGAGCGGTTCTCATTCTCAAGTCAAGAACCGGTTGCATCGGTTTTCAGATCACCAGTACACTGAACCGAGAACCGTTTCTTTCGGACACGTCCGATTTGAGAACCGATGAGCTACTGGGTTATAGATCAAGACCAATTTTCATCCCAAATTGGGTTAGATCAATCCAACGTCCTTAGCCAGCAGTCTCAACCAAGCACTTGGGCTGAAAAAACAACCCAGCATTCTGATGCATGTTATCCAAGTATTTTGTTAAACCTCAGAAAGTGTGATTATATAAATATATTTTATTTTACTTTTTTTTAAAAGATGAATGTATCTAATCTGTGTACTTTGTTCAGTTGAAGATTCTGTTAGGTTATAGTATAGACAATAATTAAGACTCTATCGATGACACATTCACAAATTGAGTTTGTAGTAAATAGAACTGATGAGCACGAGTAGAGCAGCTGATGATATACTGAACGTGCGTGCAGCGTGGCAGTTAGAGCGGTTCTCATTCTCAAGTCAAGAACCGGTTGCATCGGTTTTCAGATCACCAGTACACTGAACCGAGAACCATTTCTTTCGGACACATGTCCCACCAGAGACAGTAATATACTGGACCATTGTTACTCCACAATAAAGGATGCATATCGCTCGTTCCCCAGACCAGCTGTAGGACTCTCTGACCACTGCCTGGTTCATCTTATACCGACTTACAGGCATAAACTTAAATTTGCTAAACCTGTAGTAAAGTCTGTAAAGAGATGGACCAACGAAACAGAGCGGGCATTACAAGCCTGTTTCGACTGCACTGATTGGAGTGTTTTTGAAGCTGCCACCAGCGATCTGGACGAGCTCACGGAATCTGTAACATCATATATCAGTTTCTGTGAAGACATGTGCATCCCTACCAGGACTCATTTAACATTCATCATGTTAGGAAAGCATCAGTGTGGAAAGGCCTGAAAGACATCACCAACTACAAGACACCAAAACCCCCTGCAGTTTTCTTACCAAGTTAACAGGTCCGTGGATGATGCAGTCAACATGGGACTGCACTTCATCCTGCAACATTTGGACAAAACAGGGACTTATGTGAGGATCCTGTTTGTGGACTTTAGCTCCACTTTCAACACCATCATCCCAACACTCCTCCAGACCAAACTAACCCAGTTCTCTGTCCCTAGCTCTATCTGTCAATGGATCAACAGCTTTCTGACATATAGGCAACAGCTAGTGAGAATTGGTAAATTCACATCCAACAGCCGCAGAAATAGCGTAATGACGTATGACACGCGGAACGAGCAGTTCTTCCTTTTGAATAAAGCTTCGTATAAATGAGTGTCCTGTCATTATAAACCTCTCTTTTCACTCGGCAACTGTGAAGTGGAGAAAGAAAAAACCTCCCACCAGTCCTTGTTTTGGATTCTCATCCACAGGCAACCCGTTTTGGGCGTGGGAGGTGCATTTTTACTACATGATAAATATGAGCAGCACGGCACTGCGGTTTATATGTGTATTTATCGATAAATGGATAAATATTAATTCTGCTGTTAAAAACAAATAAAGAAACCGTGTAGGAGAGTGGTTATTATGTGCAAACAGTGAGAAACTCTATATTTGTGCAGTGTGCGCTAGGGGTTGCACCGACTAATCAACTAGTCGACTAGTCGACTTCAACGCTCTGCCATGACGCTTTAAGCTTGACGTCGACTAGTCGCTGGTCCTATAGAGGGCGCAACAGGATAAGAAATCTTTGAAGGACTTACACATTTACGCTCCGTTTCCAAACAGTTCAAATTACAAATAAATGCATACTTTGAAAGCGCTCCACAATATGCCATAGCTGTGCACAAGGTGTTTGTCACAGCTCCAGCCTTATTTGTTCATTAATGACGTCATCAGTGACTAGTTGACTTCAACTCGACTTTCATCACATAAAAGTCAACTTCAAAAAATCAGAAGTCGTTCAACCCCTAGTGTGCGCATGTAAAAAAAATCTATTCTGATTTGAAGCTTGTGACATATAAACATGCACATCAACCCGATCACTTTATTTAGCATTCATGTAAGGTCGGAATGAATTCAGTCCAATTGAACCAAAAATTGTGCATGTTAACATAGCCAAAGTGAAAGTAGCCTTGTCACCTGACCTGAATACAGCGCGCTGATTCGCTAAAATGGACTTATCGGCTTCAGTTCAAAAACAACAAGGGCGCTTGTCGGCTTCTGCAGTAAAACGTGAAATCGCGATGCCTTGAAAGTGGACAAAACCGGCTCTTTTTGACAAAATGTGCTTATAGGGTTCAGATTGTGCTATATGTGGAGAATAATGCATGTATATATATATATATATATATATATAGACACTGTATATATATATATATATACTTAAGTATGCGTATGTTTTATTTATTTTTCCCTTTTTATTCGAAATATTCCCCAACGTGTTAACTATAACATGAAATATCTTGATTCTCAAATATGTGTAAGTAAATGCATTTTGCAATTTTATTTATTATGTTAGTTGATAATGGGCGATGGGCAAAGTAGCCTAATAGTGTAATCTATTAACTATGCATAAAAACCTTTTTACTTAAGTACCAAATATTGGTGTCATGACATCAAATATTTGTCATACGACTGACTTTTAATGTGAATTTAATATAAACATTGTAATTTACTAATTATAACTCTTTTATTGTACAGAAAGCAAAGAACCTTTCCATTATCAAAGAAAATTTTTAGGCAGTCTCAAGTTTGAATGGGCATGAAGCCTCTGAACATGAGTACATAAACACACAACGATGATGTAAGGGCATACATGCTGTAAAAACCCTGGAGAATAATTCATTTTACGGCACCGTGCGCTCGCGCTGAGGAGAAAGCACAGTGTTGGCCTACATGTTGTTTACAACCTGAGCTCTATCTGTCAATGGATCAACAGCTTTCTGACATATAGGCAACAGCTAGTGAGAATTGGTAAATTCACATCCAACAGCCGCAGAAATAGCGTAATGACGTATGACACGCGGAACGAGCAGTTCTTCCTTTTGAATAAAGCTTCGTATAAATGAGTGTCCTGTCATTATAAAACTCTCTTTTCACTCGGCAACTGTGAAGTGGAGAAAGAAAAAACCTCCCACCAGTCCTTGTTTTGGATTCTCATCCACAGGCAACCCGTTTTGGGCGTGGGAGGTGCATTTTTACTACATGATAAATATGAGCAGCACGGCACTGCGGTTTATATGTGTATTTATCGATAAATGGATAAATATTAATTCTGCTGTTAAAAACAAATAAAGAAACCGTGTAGGAGAGTGGTTATTATGTGCAAACAGTGAGAAACTCTATATTTGTGCAGTGTGCGCTAGGGGTTGCACCGACTAATCAACTAGTCGACTAGTCGACTTCAACGCTCTGCCATGACGCTTTAGCCTTGACGCCAACTAGTCGCGGGCCAAAACTCTCTTTTCACTCGGCAACTGTGAAGTGGAGAAAGAAAAAACCTCCCACCAGTCCTTGTTTTGGATTCTCATCCACAGGCAACCCGTTTTGGGCGTGGGAGGTGCATTTTTACTACATGATAAATATGAGCAGCACGGCACTGCGGTTTATATGTGTATTTATCGATAAATGGATAAATATTAATTCTGCTGTTAAAAACAAATAAAGAAACCGTGTAGGAGAGTGGTTATTATGTGCAAACAGTGAGAAACTCTATATTTGTGCAGTGTGCGCTAGGGGTTGCACCGACTAATCAACTAGTCGACTAGTCGACTTCAACGCTCTGCCATGACGCTTTAAGCTTGACGTCGACTAGTCGCTGGTCCTATAGAGGGCGCAACAGGATAAGAAATCTTTGAAGGACTTACACATTTACGCTCCGTTTCCAAACAGTTCAAATTACAAATAAATGCATACTTTGAAAGCGCTCCACAATATGCCATAGCTGTGCACAAGGTGTTTGTCACAGCTCCAGCCTTATTTGTTCATTAATGACGTCATCAGTGACTAGTTGACTTCAACTCGACTTTCATCACATAAAAGTCAACTTCAAAAAATCAGAAGTCGTTCAACCCCTAGTGTGCGCATGTAAAAAAAATCTATTCTGATTTGAAGCTTGTGACATATAAACATGCACATCAACCCGATCACTTTATTTAGCATTCATGTAAGGTCGGAATGAATTCAGTCCAATTGAACCAAAAATTGTGCATGTTAACATAGCCAAAGTGAAAGTAGCCTTGTCACCTGACCTGAATACAGCGCGCTGATTCGCTAAAATGGACTTATCGGCTTCAGTTCAAAAACAACAAGGGCGCTTGTCGGCTTCTGCAGTAAAACGTGAAATCGCGATGCCTTGAAAGTGGACAAAACCGGCTCTTTTTGACAAAATGTGCTTATAGGGTTCAGATTGTGCTATATGTGGAGAATAATGCATGTATATATATATATATATATATATAGACACTGTATATATATATATATATACTTAAGTATGCGTATGTTTTATTTATTTTTCCCTTTTTATTCGAAATATTCCCCAACGTGTTAACTATAACATGAAATATCTTGATTCTCAAATATGTGTAAGTAAATGCATTTTGCAATTTTATTTATTATGTTAGTTGATAATGGGCGATGGGCAAAGTAGCCTAATAGTGTAATCTATTAACTATGCATAAAAACCTTTTTACTTAAGTACCAAATATTGGTGTCATGACATCAAATATTTGTCATACGACTGACTTTTAATGTGAATTTAATATAAACATTGTAATTTACTAATTATAACTCTTTTATTGTACAGAAAGCAAAGAACCTTTCCATTATCAAAGAAAATTTTTAGGCAGTCTCAAGTTTGAATGGGCATGAAGCCTCTGAACATGAGTACATAAACACACAACGATGATGTAAGGGCATACATGCTGTAAAAACCCTGGAGAATAATTCATTTTACGGCACCGTGCGCTCGCGCTGAGGAGAAAGCACAGTGTTGGCCTACATGTTGTTTACAACCTGAGTCTCTCATCTCTAATTATCAAATAGGAAACTTCATCTTCTGCATCTGTGGGAGGACAGCAGTCTCTTCATGCATCAGAGCGCCGGCTCCCTCCCAGCCTAACCCAATATTGACTCAAATGTGAATTTCAGAGTCGCTGTAAACAGTGAAACGCTTGACAAGACCACTTTCAATTTCACAGATATGGAATTTGAAATCCACAGCAAAACAATCTACAATGTGGAAGCAAATGTCTTTCCCTATAGCCGAGGACTAGCAATTGGTGATGAATAGAAAGCATTTGTTTAAAATAATTTTGAAAGTGCTATTCATTGCTCTATTAAAGGATTATATTCTCTCATTTATATATAGTGTCCTCAAAATGCTGGTAGTAATACAGTAATACAGCAATTAAAGGGAGAGGTTGCTATTATTTGTTTTATAACTTAAGCATTTTAGTCAATAATGTACTTGAGGGTAAACATGTCTGTCAGTTGTGTGATTTTGTGCATTTTCATATCTCAAACTAGAGGCAGAAGAATCTTTAAAGCATTTTTTAAATGTATTTCTATAAAGCGCAGGTTCAATCTCAAATTAAAATGCAAATGACCTCCAGAATTAAGCATTAAAATGGCAGATAAGACCCAATGCACATATTTGACTCTAAGTGCTTCAAATCCAAACGTTAAAAATGTTTATTTCCAATGCAAATCACAAGTATTTTGTGAACTTAAAATGTCATTGTCTTTGTTCCAGTCAAATTGTCTTGATTGACACCTCATCCTCAAATTATGTTGTTTTCACACACATATAAAATATTTTTAGCAGAACATTCAGGTTGTTCATTTTCTTAAATATAATTGTTTAGCACTTTAATCAAGTGAATGAATGAATGAATGAATGAATGAATGAATGAATGAATGAATGAATGAATGAATGAATGAATGAATGAATGAATGAATGAATGAATGAATGAATGAATGAATGAATGAATGAATGAATGAATGAATGAATGAATGAATGAATGAATGAATGAATGAATGAATGAATGAATGAATGAATGAATGAATGAATGAATGAATGAATGAATGAATGAATGAATGAATGAATGAATGAATGAATGAATGAAACCTGAGAGTATAGCGTGCTATAAAATCCTTCTGAAGCTGTATGATAATAATGACAATCAGACATAGTGTGTTGTAACTGACTATGAAATACATGCCAATGACATCAAACCTGGCAGATCAGCTGTTCAGGCATCAAGTTTATACACATGCATTAATGAGATCTGAGGTATGGTGAAGGAAAAAAATCTTCCCTGTAGTCCTATTTGTATGTGAACATGTTCATGCTTTGTGACATTGTGCCTGGGTCTGCAGCTCTGTTGAGTGATTGTTAACGTTGACTTGGATTTGTCATCACCAAGGATAACTTATTTACTTATTAACTTATTGTAAAAATATGGCCTTGCTGAGAACTGTCATGATAAGAGATATCTTATCCAACTCTAAGAGATGTGTTTTATTGAGAAGAGAATTAGAGACCAGATAATGCAACAGGGGTAAAGAATACACTGTGAAACACATTGGAAAACTTACGTTGGAACATGTTTGTCTTTTATTACTAGTCCCAATGTTCTGGAATGTTCCAGATAGCACTAGAATACTACAGAATAGTCCGGAATGTTACAGAAACCTCAGGAATGTTCCCATCCTTGCGAAAGAAACAACAATAACTAAGAGCAAAATTAGTACAAAAACTTATCTGTACTAAACCAATGTTTCATAATTAATGATAGAATTTCTAAAATGTACCTACGAATTTATCAAAATATTGATGCTACGTGAAAATAAATAGAACAATAATAATTAGCACTACAGAATTACAGAAGAATCAGAAAACAGTTTCAGTGAAACAATTTTTATTACATTGTGATATTGATAAACACATTTTTGAAGCGATGAAATGATGATTCAGTAAAGTCAAGAGCAGACTAATTGAGATCAAGATATCAATATATCAATATTTGGCAAGCTACTATGATCATTACTAAACCTTTTGGGGACAAAAAGCATATTTATTTTTCAAATATGGATTTACTTTGAAACAATTTTCACTCAAAAATTGCTAGTAAATTTCAAGTAACATTTACAAAAAATTTAATTTTACATTTTTAAGTAGAAAGAATATAGTATTTTCTTGTAAAATGCACTCCAATAATTTGTGTTCTATTTACAACGTTGAAAAATCGTATATATATATATAATGAAGAAATTGGTTCCAAAACGCGATAAACACCATTAAAAAAAAAAAAAAAAAAAAAAGGTTTTCCCCCAAAATTAATT
>NW_015507133.1:111757-113039 GCF_001515645.1 Sinocyclocheilus grahami
CCGCCAAAATCAGTATTGTATATGGTCGGTATTGAAAAGTCCATTTTTAATTTTACGCAAAATGCGATATCCGCCGAGTTATTCTGTCATGTTTTGTCCCTTTTTTTTACAAACTGCGACAGACGCCAGTCTCCCTTCTCTGCAGAATGCGATATATCCACTCAACCAATCACAGCGCACCATTCCACGCACTCTAGACAGTAATGGCGGAAAAAGCTATAGCTCCCCTAAAATGACTACTCAGCCCTCCTAAAATTTTCAGCGCAATCTTTTTCAATCCGCAGACCGCAGCGGCGCAGAGCGAGAAACAGAGCACAAGGTGTGTGTTTATCGATAGATTGTTAAAATATCTGCATCTGTGCAGTTCTTTGTCATAAATGCAGTTTACAAAATATCATGGGGGAGCAATCGGTTCCCCATCTACTGTAGCCTACGTTTTCGTTGCGTTCACCCCTCATCACACCACAGGTTTCCTCCAGTGAAAATGAAGCACATATGAACGCATATACTTTATAAAACGATGTTGCCATTTTCATTTGAATTATATACTGTATATATGTATATATTATACCCTCATTGGGAGCTGAGCCCCCCTAAAATGTAAATCCTGGAATCGCGCTTGATGGCGGTTCTTTGAATACACCCGGCATCCTAGTTTTCTTCATCTATTTTGTACTTTGTGATCAACAAACAATCTTAGGGCTACATGATAAATCGCAGGTGATTGTCATGTGCATCTCGTCAGTAAAGCCGATTCTGTGATTAATAGTAAATCATTTAGGAATTTCTGTGGTCTATTGTGATATTGTTGTTCATGTTCTTGTTCATGATGAAATTTTATTTTATTGTTGTAATTAATTTATAGCATTAAAAATGACCCGTTGTTGGAGCGATGACTGATTGAATGTATTTTTAGTCCAGTGCCTGCATATAAGATTAGTATTGACCAAGTTCCCAAGTTCACATATGTGGATTAACCATGTTGTGTATTTTCAATATGAAAAAACTTTTATATTGATTCAATGGATTTATTGCATTTTGAAAAAAAAAAAACGTGTCATGGATTTATTGCATTTTGGGGGAAAATAATACATTTTTATAATGAATCTTTAAAAATCAAAATCTGGATTTGAATTTTTAATGTTATTATAACCTAAAGATGCTATGTGAAAGTCTGAAGCAGAAAATAGTGGTTCCCTTTCAGTCGGTCACTCTCGACGTCACGTCGGATGACCGACGAAATTGGGATCTCGCTTAGAGGGACCAATCTACTTCGAGTGTA
>NW_015507133.1:113415-115495 GCF_001515645.1 Sinocyclocheilus grahami
CAATCACAGCGCACCATTCCACGCACTCTAGACAGTAATGGCGGAAAAAGCTATAGCTCCCCTAAAATGACTACTCAGCCCTCCTAAAATTTTCAGCGCAATCTTTTTCAATCCGCAGACCGCAGCGGCGCAGAGCGAGAAACAGAGCACAAGGTGTGTGTTTATCGATAGATTGTTAAAATATCTGCATCTGTGCAGTTCTTTGTCATAAATGCAGTTTACAAAATATCATGGGGGAGTAATCGGTTCCCCATCTACTGTAGCCTACGTTTTCGTTGCGTTCACCCCTCATCACACCACAGGTTTCCTCCAGTGAAAATGAAGCACATATGAACGCATATACTTTATAAAACGATGTTGCCATTTTCATTTGAATTATATACTGTATATATGTATATATTATACCCTCATTGGGAGCTGAGCCCCCCTAAAATGTAAATCCTGGAATCGCGCTTGATGGCGGTTCTTTGAATACACCCGGCATCCTAGTTTTCTTCATCTATTTTGTACTTTGTGATCAACAAACAATCTTAGGGCTACATGATAAATCGCAGGTGATTGTCATGTGCATCTCGTCAGTAAAGCCGATTCTGTGATTAATAGTAAATCATTTAGGAATTTCTGTGGTCTATTGTGATATTGTTGTTCATGTTCTTGTTCATGATGAAATTTTATTTTATTGTTGTAATTAATTTATAGCATTAAAAAGATGACCCGTTGAATTCTTTTTGGAGCGATGACTGATTGAATGTATTTTTAGTCCAGTGCCTGCATATAAGATTAGTATTGACCAAGTTCAGAGGCTGTCATATGTGGATTAACCATGTTGTTTATTTTCAATATGAAAAAACTTTTATATTGATTCAATGGATTTATTGCATTTTGAAAAAAAAAAAAACGTGTCATGGATTTATAGCATTTTGGGGGAAAATAATACATTTTTATAATAAATCTTTAAAAATCAAAATCTGGATTTGAATTTTTATAATTGAAATCCAGATCTAGACCAAACTGACAAACCGGACTGTACACTTATTGAAATAAAATAAAGGAAACTCAACTAACAAGTTTTCACCTTAATTTCAATGTTTCCCATTTATTTTTTACTGTTGGGAAGAAAAAAAAATACATAAATAATAGTGAAAGCTATCAATACAATTTTAAACATAACATAACATAAACAATAAACACCAGGGTTGTGCAACACAATACATCCCAGTTATATTCTGATTAATTTTTGATGAACGTTTTTGTTTGTTTGTTTGTTTCAGTAGCAGATCCTTAAACTTTTACACATGGATTACCAACCCCATTCTGAATATTTTGTTGGTAACTCTGGTATAAAGTAAGTACCGTGTTATTACAATCTGATTCCATAATGATGACACCACATTAGTCATTTGTATGGTATAATCATGTATGAGCCTTTTCTTAAAAACAATAAATATATGTATGTATGTATATACAGGGGCGGATTGAGTGAATTGGGGGCCCCAGGCAAAATATAGGAATGGGGGCCTATACATTTTCACACATTTTCCTAGATCAACCTTGAGGTTCCTTTTTTGTTGTGATGCTTGCTGCTGCACAATGGTGCCCCATAGTTGTGTCCAATGTTTCTACATTTTCATGTACATGTTATAATGGATTTCTTTCATGTTGTAGGGGGGGACCAAATGATCAGTGAGAGCAGGACGAATGTGTCACGTTTTAAACTCAACAAAATGGTAAAATACATATATCATGAGCATGCTCACAGATGAGAACAAAACAGCGTTGGATGAAGTGGATTAAAGCCACTTCTCAAATAGGCCCTAGCCCATCTTTTTCCCCTTTTCCCAAAAAAAGCTTATACTACTGTTTCAGCTATTAAAATAGTTCAGTTGTGTATGTAATGGAAAAGTGATTATAGTTTGTTTAGTTTTTTTATAAAGTAAATTTAGAAAAACGTTTGGAGCATTTTTTGTTCGATAATATGTACGTTTTTTTTAAGTAACGGCCAGCGGCAGACAGTGAATTGATATATGTTTGATCGATTTAGCCTTCTCAAATCATCAGGACTTGCCTAAAATAAAATCTA
>NW_015507134.1:0-14843 GCF_001515645.1 Sinocyclocheilus grahami
CCTCCACTTCATTGGCCGCACCCAAGAAAAATCCACAACAATATCCAACACCCAGATAGGCTAATCTTTTAGAAGGGAACAAAACAAAGCCAATAAGAATATCCTTTTCTCAATCTCCCTACTTCCTGGTCCTCCACATTCTCAGCCCAATGCCTAAATAGTCTATTCTCCTGGAAAGGAGATAGATCAACGCTTTCCTGGTATAGTCTAACAGGCGTAGGCCCGTGCACGCATCCTCAGTCTCCCTACTCCAAACCTTCCTAGACGGGTGCTAGGTTGTTGGGAGCTGTTGTAATTTTTCAACAGCTAACCTAACCCACACTGTTATTTAATTAGGCATTTACTGTGAACATAAAGAAAAAAACATTTGTGAGCAACTTCAATAACTTGGCATATGAAAACACAGTAATGACTCAGAGGCTTGTGTCAGACCAAATCAAATTAAGCACTTTATTGTCAATTATACATGTAAATCATGTTTATTTTTACTTCCGAAAAGTTTGAAACAGAATATAAGATAAAGAAAAGGGAAATTACAGATGGACACAGATCATGATAAAACAGAAAACAATTTTGAATATTCCATTACTGAAATCACTGTTTATTGATTGGCTTATAGATTCTTTATATTTATGTAATTTTGCATTAATGGAGAGCCTATGGTTTCACTTATCTGAATACCAAACATTATAAGGCAAGGCAATTGTTCTATATGTTGTACATGTTTAGTACATGTTTAAAATATTTGATTAGTTAAATTGGATACTGTCAATAACAGATTTACAATTTGTGTTGCTGAAGGCATCTAAATGAAGTAGAAGCCTAGATTATCAATTTCATTTGCAAATCTCGCTGCAATTCCATAACACTTTCCAGATCTCACATCAACCCTCACAGGCTCCCCCAAATCTTTACACTTGATGGAGAATGTTCTTCTTTCGCCAATGCTTTTTTCAACCACAAATTCCAACCCATGGACTCTGTCCTTATTCCTATTTGGCCATATTGTTGCAGAGACAATTGTATCATTGTTAAATAGAAATTCTTGTACTTTCAGATTATTGTTGACACCAACATTGAATTTTTGACCATTGTTGAAAATCGCCTCCATTCCTTTAAACCTGGAAATCACTGTGGAGCTCTGCAGTGGCACAGAAAATGCAGAATGTTATTTCAGAACCAGAAAATTATTGTTATTAGTGCATTATCTTATACATTAAGCATGATAAACAAATGGGGAAAAACATTTTTGAAAGTTATTTTATTCACTTCATGACAAGAAAAGACTACTGTTTTGAGTAGTCAAAATCACTGGTTTTTATTTCGTTAACCTTTCCATTATTTAGGGGGCAACAAATAATGAAATATGAAGTGTAATAATTGGCTACATCAGTGTTTTGATCATCGTTCTGGATATGATCCAGATGTAATCTTTAATTAAATAAATTTTCGCAGATTTATGTTCAAAATTTTGTTTTGCATTGATTAAAATGCATTCGCTTATACTAGGGTTTTAATGGTACACAAGATTCTCAGTTCAGTATGTACCTCAGTTTTTTAAGCCACGGTTTGGTACAATTTCGGTAAAATTAGGGGGAAGGAATGTAAACATAAAATTGTTTGTCTTTTATTAACATTTGTAAACATTAACAGTTTTACTTTATTTTAAATAAAATACCTGCTTGATTATAATTATATATATATATATATATATACACACATATAAGAATAAAAATAATTGAAAAATAAAACAAACATTTTCCAATAAATAAAATACTCATCAAATAAATTAAACAAAACCATTGCTATGGTGATAAGAGAGGGTCTTCAAGCTCTGGCCACAATGTCATTCACAAGCAAGAGGCTAGACTAAGCCAAAGAGTACATTGTACAGACTAAAGACTATGGGCGACCGATCGCTGAATGGCGGCAAAGTACTGCAGGAGTGATATGAGAGAAGGCAGCATTGTATGCTTTCGAGTTTCTCGCAGTACATTGTTGTCATACACCGATCGGTCAGACCAGCTCCGCAAAAGCGCAGAGCGGGCTGCGCTCAAAGTGCGAGGTGAAGACTAAACAAACTTGCAATCCTTCTTCAAAGGACTTTTTTTCTGATTTTTGTGGCCAAAGTGACTGAATTTGCTGCGGCTTTTCTCAAAATGTGCAGAAATATTTGCGGCATTCTAATTTTTTAATTTAATGTAAATCTACATGGAAATCTACTACAGATAATGTTCTTCTAACATTGGTACTACTTTGCTAACCTTGAGAATCATTGGAGGGTTCCAGACTAACATTTGAGGGCAGCAAAACCAGTGCCACTATGGCATGGGACATTCCTGACATATTTGTGGCAATTATTATGTTTTGGCTGTTAATCACACAACATCTGGTTGGTGAAGCGTGCTCGCTCTCATTGGCTATCGCAGGCAGCAGCCTGATCATGAGTTGTAAATATAAAACATAAATAATAATAATAATAATTAATTACATTTATATAGCACTCAATAGCCGAGGTCACACCTCTACGCTTTTCAAAAGACATCCTGGGATTTTTAATGACCACAGAGAGTCAGCACCTCGGTTTAACGTCTCATCCGAAGGACGGTACTTGTTGACAGTATAGTGTCCCCGTCACTATACTGGGGCATTAGGACCCACACAGATCACAGGGTAAGCACCCCCTCCTGGCCTCACTAACACATCTTCCAGCAGCAACCTAGTTTTCCCAGGAGGTCTCCCATCCAGTTACTGACCATGCTCAGCCCTGCTTAGCTTCAGTGGGTAACCAGTCTTGGGCTACAAGGTGATATGGCTGCCATATCATGGTTGACATCTATCAAGATGGTGGTGCCCTGTATAGCAGTGGCTACTCTGTGTCAGACAAGATAATATACAGTATTTAACTAAATTTGCACATTTGATAACGAAAGCCAATCAAACACGAGAATAGTTTACAATCGCTGTACCTTGCTCAAACTTTGTGCATCCGGCTTATCAAGCAACTTATCCAGCAGTTTACTGGCTTTGAAACTCAAAATGCTCTGTGAGCTTGGGATTCTATGCCGACAAGACCCAGACGGCCACTAGCACTAATCCAGACAGTGTTTTTATCATCACTGGGGAATTTAATCAGGCCAATCTGAGGACTGAACTACCACATTACTACCAACAAGTGAACTTTGCGACCAGCCGAGATAACACACTAGATCGGGTTTACACAAGCATCAAACAGGCATTTAGGGCAGTCCCCCACCCCCATTTTGGAAATTCTGACCACCTCTCATTTATGCTAATTGATAAAGCAATGAATGGGTAGTTAGCAGTTTATGGGGGAGTCATTTGTGGTCACTCTGTATGCTGGTATGAAATAGTCAATAAACATTTACTATGAATGCAGATAACGTGCCTAATGCATCTATCTGTATTCACTGACCCTGGATAAATAGTCTTTACACAAATAGCAGTCTCATATAGCAACAACCTAATGCCAAGGCCTTTGCGGAAAAAGGTTTGGTTAGCTTATATTTACGTCCACTTGGTCGGGTGATCGATGGACAATGTTTTCCACTGGTATCCTTCTGCTCGCAGTGGGAGTAGACTGGATTGCTTTCCACAGTTGCAGAGCTGCACCGAGTGCTTGAGGTTCACTGCTGGTTCTTGTGTAATCCAGAGAACTGTACGTCAGGCAATGGTAGATCCTCAGGATCCTCTGCAGGTTGGAGATACTTGAGTTGTGCATTTCAGATGCTGTTTGCTGGAGCCAAAGTCCTCTGCAGATGTACTTGATCTGCTTGAAGGTCCGTGAGGTGGAAGGTTTACTAGCAATAGTGTAACCTTAATCGTGCTGCTGTTCTTTCCTCGTCAGGTCAGAAACTCAGAACAAGGGTGTGTTCACTTGGGAAAGCTTTTATTCTTTCCCATTGGGGAGAGGATTACTAATTCCCGCTTTTCCAAATGTAGTGATGTGATTGGGTCACATCATTCCCGGTGTCCCTCCATCCCTTCTGACCTTTCCATCCTGTGGAGCTTGTTGGATTTTGCCAAAATACATAGTTAAATAAAACAATGTCTTTAGGACCTTGGAAATACTTTATTTATTTTTCAAACCTTTCTCAAAGTCCTTGTTGCGATGTTCTGAGCTCATAGGGTACAAACTTGATGTGAATTGGTTGAGGAATCACCCAGATGTATCTTTCAGTGTTAGTGGGTGAGATCACATTGGCTGTTATTCCAGGTGTAGTTTCAGCTGTGTGCACAGTTCCCTGGATGAATGAGACGTATAGCACAAATTCCTTACAGTATTCCTGTCCATTTTTGGTGATTTCAAGCCAATGTGTGTATATAGATTGCCTCTTTTGGGGCCTTTCTTTGTCCTTGCTGCTGGCCAGAACTGGTTTGGTGGCCCTGATGGCTCAGGTCATTCACACCTTGGCCCCAGGCATAGAGAGCAGAGGTGAAAAATGGGCATTGGTGATTGGATTAGCCTTTGATTAATGAGCTGTTGGTGTAGTCTCTCTGGCAGTCTCGATTACAATAGTCCTTTAGTTATTGTTGATGATCCTATTGCACCCTCTTGTCTTAACCATCATGGGACAAAAGGATTCCTGTTGTGACGTGTGTCTGCTGTTCACTACAATATCCATAAGTGTGGAGAATGTGACTGCTTTTAAGAATATCACGACACGTTTCAACCAGAAACCCTGGTTTACCAGAGAGGTTCATAAGCTCTTGAAAGCACGTAATGCTGCATTCAAGTCTGGGGACAAAGATGCTCTTAGTTCTGCCAGAAACAACTTGAACCGGGGTGTGAGAGCAGCAAAGAGTGCTTATGGACAGAAAATCCAGTGTCACTTCTCTGACACAAAAGATATCATGCAATTTTGGCAAGGCATCAAATCCATCATAGATTACAGGGCCTTCTAACCTTCCAACCTACATTTAACACCTACTTCAGCCATTTTGTGCAAAAGAACAATACTGTAACAATGAACCAGGATGATGCAGTACTCTGCCTTAACCCAGCTGATGTCCGAAGGATGCTACCTAGGGTCAACCGAAGAACAGCACCAAGTCCTGACAACACACCAGGTTGTATACTCAGGGACCATCTGAGACCATCATCCTGAACATTGGGGTCCCCCAAGGATGTGTCTTGAGCCCACTGTTGTTCACCCTGATGACTCCGGAATCGGCTTACAGAGAAGTTAACCAACTCGTCGTCTGGTGTGACAACAACCACTTGTCACTGAATGTCAGCAAGAATTAAGAGGTTACTGTGGACTTCAGGAGGAAGCGAATGGTTCATAACCCTCTCATAATCAAGTAACATGACATGTGGCCAAGTATGGTGACCCATACTCGGAATTAGTGCTCTGAATTTATCCCATCCTAAGTGCACACACACACACACACACACACCTTGAACACACTCCCAGAGCAGTGGGCAGCCATTGTTTTTGCTGCAGCGCCCGGGAGCAGTTGGGGGTTCGGTGCCTTGCTCAAGGGCAGCTCAGTCATGGTATTGACCTACACCTACCTACACTCCCTGCCAGTACGAGACTCGAACCCGCAACCTTTGGTTACAAATCCGACTTTCTAACCATTAGGCCATGACTTCTCTCAATGGCAGCATCGTGGAGTCCGTGAGAAGCATCAAGTTACTGGGGGAGCATATCACTGAAAAATTGTCATGGAGCAGCAATACCATCTCTGGTCAAGAGGGCTCAGCCGCGCCTTCACTTCCTAAGGCGGATGAGGAGAGCAAACCTTCCTCCTATCCTCACAACTTTCTACAGAGGCACAATAGAGAGCATTCTGACCAAAATCCTCTCAGTCTGGTATAACAGCTGCACAGCCACAGACCAGAAGTCCCTCCAGGGAGTAGTGAGGACAGCAGAAAAAAATCATCACAACCTCCCTCCCGTCAATACAGGAACTACACCTGTCCCACTGCCTTAGCAGAACCACCAAAATAATCAGAGACCCCATCCATGGACTGTTCACACTTCTGCCATCTGGCAAACACTACAGCAGCATGTGATGCAAGACAGCAAGATTTAGAAATAGCTTCTTCCCACAAGCTCAACTTACATTAACAATAGACAGACATGATGTCTGTTGGACTGCAGAGACGTGCACATGCTGACTGGATCACATTTTATTCTTTATTCCTATGCTGCTACTTTGAATATCATTTCAGTGCATTGTTTTACACAGTGTTTAAAAATGTCCAATATATACACCAACTCAGTGCAATACGTAATTGTATAGTATTTATTTTAATTTATTTTATTCTTGTAAAGTTCCAGTATATATTTAGATTGTCTTACATGACATTTTTAATTTATAATGTTCTATATTTTGTCTGTTGTATATGTCCTTCTGTTGTTGTCCTGTTCTTCCTGCTTTATGTTAATGCCTTAAATTGTATATGTTCTTACTTTGCACATTGAGCCCTGGGCTCAGAGAACGCATTTTGTTCGACTGTACACTATTTGTTTTATAGTTGGAATGACAATAAAGTACACTTTGACTTTGACTTTGATCATTATTATCATTACTAGTACGTTCATTCAATACCTTTACTTCAGTACCATTTTGGTTACTCTACCCACCTCTTCTTCGTAATACATTTTGATTTCCTTAATGGCGCTGATGGAAGGAGTTATAAAGCTGGTTTTATAGCCTCCTCCGCCACCCACAAACAGAGGATGTTCTGATAAAGGAATTAAGAGGAAAAAAACAATGGATACATTAATACAGCAGCAGAATACAGTTTATTATTGATAGTTCAGTTGTTAAAACAGCGACAATTGGATTTTAAAGTAGAATATATCCTTTAAGTTTAAAATCCAGTCACTGTCTCATCCTTGGGTAGAAATATAAATACATTTAACCCCTTAACTACCACTGTCCCGCCAGCGGGACACTTGCCGTTATACATTTAAAACAATTACTGTATATCTTAAGCTAAACCTAAAGTAATACTGACAAACTATAAATCATGTGAAAGCTGTTACTGCTGGCGAGTGAGACCGATTATTTGAGTACAGATGACTGGTGAGTACGGAGTGTAATGTAGAGTATAATGTTCATTCATATTTATATGTAATACAAATCAGCTTATTTTGTGGACCAGGATAATTATAATGTTTAATGCCAATTGATGGTCGTCTTTTTATTTGTCTCATCTGCATTCTATATGCACAATATTAGAATTGCTGTCTTGTGCAAGTTGAAATACATTTCATGGTTATTTTGTTCAAGATAGAATGGTTTACACAAGGTGTGCCCAAACTTGGTCCTGCAACGTTTACCTCCAACCCTAATCAAACACAACTGAACCAGCTAATCAAGCTCTTACTAGGCATACTAGAGACTTACAGGCAGGTGTGTTGAGGCAAGCTGGAGCTAAACTGCAGGACACCGGCCCTACAGGACCGAGTTTGGGCACCCCTGGTTTACACTCTTATATTATGGATATTGAGGTGTTCAACACCTCAACAACAAGTGCTCATGTCTGTTCTTTATGATATGCTCCCTATTTCAGGACAACTACAGAGACAAATGTGCATGACAAATGTGCAGAGTGCCCAGGACCAGGACTGAAAACTTGTTGTATGTACGTGTATGTGTAAAAAAACAGAAGTATATTTTTGGGCTTAACCTGTTGAGGGACAGTTATAGAGTTTCATTTGTTTTTATATAATGTTGTCAATCCAAACAATAGCTGCATTTACATGGACCAAACTAATCCTTTTGAATATAATAATATATATTAGTCGGAACTAAAAGAAAAAAAGGTCATGTCACCATATCACACAGAATTAAAACGCCAATTCTGATTGAAATTGTGTTTGATTGAACAGGGTGGAATAAATATAGACAGCATTTACTGCACATAGCTTCAAGTGCTCATCATCCCATAATCAGGACCCAAAATAGATGAAAAGAATGATTGTAAATGTGGCTACTGACTGTGTGAATGTAGAAAATATCAATGAAAAAGATTAATGCATCAAAATGTGTAGATCATAGTTACCTGTAGAGGGATTAGGAGTGACAGTATCACTGGCTTCACTCATTCCCACTTTATCCACTGCTCTACACCGGACTGTGTACTGCTTTCTATATGCCAATCCAGTCAGAGTAATGTCTTTATCAGTTGTTTCGATGCTGATCCACTGTTCATCGCGACCCTCGGGACTTGATTTTAGCTCCTTGTATTCCACTCTGTACTTCAGTGTTTCTCCAGTTGGGGACTCATGCAGTTTCAGGGCCACAGTTTGGACCTTGACATCTCTCACTGGTGGGAGAGGCTTGGAAACAAGCTGGTACTTTGTGTCTGTCAGTCTTCCTTTTTCATAAAGATAGATGGAGGAGCCTAGACTGGAGGGATCAGAGATGGCAGAAATAATAAAGCGGATTCTCTTGTTTTTTTTATTGGCCTCTGAAAAACTTCTGAATCTAGATATGTCTTCTCTCATATTTGTGATGACATTGGGATTATTAAACCACTTTTTAACAGATGACACTGGAACATTGTTTTCCTCATCTATCTCTTTAAACTTGTCAGATTTGAGAAATTCCTTCAGGGTTGAAAGATACGGGTCTTCATACTGGAGAGAGGTGAAAGTCAAGCTCACCACAAAATCAGTATTAGGATCAATGAGTATGGAGTTAAGACAGTCTGGGTCTTCCATTTTGATGCCCTTCAATGTGTTAGTGAAAGACTTCAAGAGGTTAAGTTCAGACTTTGCATCATTTAACCACTGATTAAGCTTGCCAACATTAAATGGGGAGCTTCTGTGTATCCTTAGGATGTCTTCCAGTGACTTCTCCTCCATTCCTCCTTCTCGAATTGCAGGCAAAACCCTGCCGAATGCTTTCAGGAGCATTGATTTGTAAATCTTAAATGAGCTCTGAAATGAGCGCAGCCTCTCTTTGATGTCACTGAAAGCATTTACCAATGTACTTTCGGAAAGGTCGTTGCATATCCTCTCTGCCTCCAACAGTCCCTCCATTATATCTTCAGCACTGGAAACTATGCTTGTGCTGATTTCTCTCTCCATTCGAGCTGCCCTTGTATCCAGAAGATTAAGGGGATACAGCCAGACTTTGATTGGAACCATTTTCTGATGATTCTCCTTCAACAGAGTGGGGAGCTCCTTGAACAGATTCAGGGCCTCCATGTATGTGGTGGGGTTCTGCTTAAGGCTAATGTCACCATGAAATGTGCAGGTGATCTTCTCAGCTCTTTTCTTTTCAAAATCTGTCATTTCCAAAGCTGCTTTTCCCTCAATGGAAAATAAAGGGATCTTATTGACCATGAGATTCAGTTCTCCCTCAACCTCCTGTTTGTTTTCCTCTTCTGAAATTGTCTGATCAAACACCATGAAGGTCTGAGCTCCATACAATACTGCTGTGACCACATGAGTCGCGGTTTTCTGGTCAAACACCTGAGGATAGGTGATCTTGCCCAAATGGGTCATAGTGAGCTGTTCAAATCTTGAGGTTTCACTGTGATACATTGTTACTCGGGACTGTTGGTTTGAAGATTTAGTGTCACGCAGGAACTTGGCAGATCCTCCCACCTCCACGAGCCCACCCAAGAAGCTAGCCTTCAGGGAGGCACTTACATCTAGGAGACTGGCCTTACTAGACATAGAGTCAGAGCTACTGAACTTCAAATCTGTGAGTGGCTGTGGACGACTGTCCAAATTTTCACTCAGGGATTTCTTATCCCACAGAGTAACACCTGAAATGAGATAAGATTTTAACAGTTATGTATGAGGAAGTGATTTTAAAGGTTTTAAAGTGTTGCTACAGAAGGACTCGTTTAGCAACATTTGGTGAAGAAGGAATATATAAGTCTGTTTTGTTTGTTCGTAAAGCACCTGGAATGAAGGAATCCTTGCGGGAGTCATACAGCATACCAAGAAACAGAGGTCTTCCTAGGGCTGCCAGTTCAGTGGGCTGTGATTCCAGTACTATAGAGTAAAGAAAACAAAATGTGATATTTATGGAAATTTAATTATTTATGATTATTTTATAAATAAGCCACAGTATATGACTGTCCACTGCTGTGGGTGCCTCTCCACAGTTTGTAGTGTGTGTGTGTGTGTGTGTGTGTGTGTGTGTGTGTGTGTGTGTATTTCACACACTACTTTCACTACTCACTGCTCTTAATGTGCATGCTCACAACTGGATGGGCTAAATGCATTGGATAAATTCTGAGAATGGGTTACAATAAATATATATAAATATATTTAATTTTGTTGTAGACTGAAAACATTTGGGTTTGACATCAGAAGATGAATATGAGACAAGAGATCAACATTTCAGCTTTTCAGCATTTATTTCCAGGTATTTACATCTGGATCTGATACACAACTTAGAAAATAGCACCTTCTGTTTGAACCCACCCATTGCTCGTGACCAATTATTTGAACAGATTGACTTAAAAATTGATTTAAATGAATAAGACTTAATATTTTGTTGCAAATCCTTTTCTTGCAATAACTGCATCAATCCTGTGACCCACTGACATCACCAAACTTTTGCATTCTTTTGTGATGCTTTTCCAGGCTTTCACCACAGCCTCATTCAGTTGTTGTTTGTTTTGGGGGGTTACTCCCTTCAGTCTCTTCTTTAGCAGGTAAAATGCATGCTCTATAGGGATTAAGTCTGGAGATTGACTTGGCCAGTCTAAATCCTTCCACTTCTTGCCCTGATGAACTCCTTTGTTGCTTTGGCACTGTGTTTTGGCTCATTATCTTGCTGCATGATGAAGGATCTCCCAATCAGTTTGGTTGCATCTCTCTGTAAATTGGCAGACATGTTTTTGTAGACTTCTGAGTTCATTTTGCTCCTGCCATCATGTGTTACATCATCAATGAAGATTGAGTCTGTCCCAGAAGAAGCCATGCAAGCCCAAGCCATGACATTACCTCTGCTGTGTTTCACAGATGAGCTTGTATAAACATACATCATAAGCAGATCCTTTTTTTTCTCCAAACTTTAGCCTTTCCATCACTTTGATAAAGGTTAATCTTTGTCTCATCAGTCCATAAAACTTTTTCTCAGAATTTGAGTCTCATCTCTGTACTTTTTGGCAAATTCAAGCCTGGCCTTCCTATTGTTCTTGCTAATGAGTGATTTGCATCTTCTGATGTAGCCTCTGTACTTTTGTTTATGAAGTCTTCTCCGAAAAGTAGATTATGATACCTTCACTCCTTGTTGCTGATGTCACTAACAGTTTTTTAGGGTCTTTCCTTACAGCTCTCACAATGTTTCTGTTGTAGCAAATTAGCTCAAAACGGAAATGTATATAAATAATTACAGTTAATTATGATTAATTACAATTATTTATATCAGCTGCCAGTAGTAACTGTTGCAGATTTAAATTGCCATCAACCAATCTGTTCATCCAGCAAACATTCCATGTAAGTTCATATCCACTCTAGGAAAGGATATTTCCGTAGCCACAGAAAATACTTTCATACAGTATTAATGCATTAGAGCATGTAGTAAGGATCAAAATCGAAAAGGGACATTAATTTGCAAGGCAGAATCAGAAACTCATGTAATTTGTGCACAAATTAACTAAATACTAACACAAACTAGTCTAACGAACAAACAAACAATCACTCATACCGGGGAAAGTGCAAATGAGACTTGATGGATGAAACCATCAGGAAAAACCAGAGAATGAAGCTATGAAAAGAGTCAGTTAATCACCTGAGTGAAACCATTAGCACCGTTTTAGAATGGGGTCTACAGCTTATCCTAAACCTCTGTTTCGTTTAGTTAAATGTATGATGCTTGCATTGCTGTGGCCTGGAACGAGCGTACGGATGCAGCCTCGGATGAAAGTCTTGATGGTTTGGAGGTTCAGTGGTGTAGGATTTGCGATAACCTTCTTCCGGGTTTGAAGAGTGATGAACTCCAAAGATGTTCTGACTCGAGGGTGAATGGGAGTTTCTTCCCAGTGGAAAGTGAAAAAGAGCTAAGAGAGACATCAGCTGAGATCCTAGGATCTTTGGTGAATGGAAAGTCAAGGCCGAGGCCTGGCAGGAACTTATGGATTGCAGAAGCATCCTAGCTCATATACTCATCTTCTCAGAGTCTAACAGAACTGTAGACTGACTGGCTATTGTGTTGGAGCCCACCGGGCATGCCCGCACCAGCTCAGGCTGTCCACACGGGCCGCAATCAGAGGGTTTTGAACTGTGCATGAGCCTATTAAGGTCTGATAAGATTCACACCTCTCAGTGTGGGCTTGTCCAATGAGAAAGGCCAAGCGGGAGGTTGGAAATACTGGGGAGTTTTATGAACCTTTGTGTGAGAGCATGGTAATTTGCCTATGGAACTCAATTGGGTGTTGATGCAAAATTACTAAAGATTCTTAAAACACTAATATATTGCATAGGTATAAACATATAATATACACTATCAATTAGATCATCTGAAGACGAATTCATAGAGACCAAACATGGTATATGTAAGGTTACATGAATGAGTGTTTCTATCATGAGCATGCATAAAACAGTATAAAATACAAAAGACAATATACAACAACAGTAACAACATACACAATGACCTGAAGTACATGTGTGTTCATTCATAGAAAGGTTTTTCTATGAATTAATTAGAGAAGTGTCCATTTTTATGGACATTGTGTATTTCCTGAGGTTAAATGAATTGTGAGTTGATCTGCCCACATTCCTTTGGCCAATAAAACCAGTGATATCAGCATTGGTTGCCATGGAACCAGAGGCCTTTTCTGCCTTTCTGAGGTGTTAAATGCATTTCGGGGGAAGGGTCCAAAGACCCTCAAAGTTGGTTTGTTGATTGAGGGGTGTTACAGAGTATTTGTTACATACATATAACTTTAAAAAATTGTGTGTCTGATTGGTCTAGACGCTACACTGTCATCAACTGCTGATGTTTTCCTTGGTCTGCCCGTTCGAGGTCTGTTACTTAGTACACCAGTGGTTTCTTTGTTCCTCAGGACATTCCAAATGGTTGTACTGGCTATGGCCAATGTTTGTGCTGTGCCTCTGATTGATTTTCCATCTTCTCTCAGCTTCACAATTGCTTGTTTTTCACCCAAAGACAGCTCTCTGGTTTTTATGTTGGTTACACGTTTAACTATAAATGCAGTCTGCACAGGCAAAACCCAAATCTGAAACTGACCACAGACATTCAGTGCTATTTATTGTTTGAATAATCAATGTAATAGGACACACCAGGGCAACAAAACACACCTGTCAGTTACATGATCCAATACTTTTGGTCACATGAGCAATGGGTGGGTTCAAACAAACGGTGCTATCTTCTAAGTTGTGTATTAGATCCAGATGTAAATACCTGGAAATAAAAGCTGAAATGTTGATCTCTTGTCTGTTAAACCCAAATGTTTTCAGTCTTCATCAAAAGAAAAAAAATGGCCTCACAGTTCCAATAATTTTGGAGGGGAGTATATATATATATATATTGTGGCAGGAGGGGCGGGGGTCAGCGAGGCCTGCATCGGGAGAGAGGATGGAAAGAGACAGTCTGGGTACGCGAGCGACCCGGGAAGACGGGTGTAGATACACGGAAGCCAGTTGCATTCTGTTTGTTATGAGTTATTGACTGTGAATCTTACCGCGCTGAGTGAGCGCCGTGGTGTGTACAGTGCGGGAAGGAATTTAAATAAAGCTCGCGTCCCAGCAAGCCGACCCTGTCTTCTTCCTTCTACCTTCGTGAACATTTGTTACAGTGGTGCCGAAACCCGTGAAGGAAGAAGAACGCCGTCACCGTCATGCAGTCCACCCCAGGATCGCCATTTGCGGAGGTTATCCAATCACTCGCGGGTCTTCACCAGGAGCAGCATCAGGTGCTGCTGGGCCTGAGGGACGATCAGGAGCGGCGGTTCCATGCCCTCCTCCAAGCCCAGCAGGAAGACCGCGAGCTGTTCCGGAGCTGGATTGACCGGGAGGTTCGAGCTGGGGGACCGACATCTGCCCCAGCCCCACCCCCCCATGTGCCTCTCCACAAGATGGGGCCCCAGGACGACCCCGAGGTGTTCCTGGACCTATTCGAGAGGTCGGCAGAGGCCGTGGGGTGGCCGGAGGAGGACTGGCCAGTGCGGCTCATTCCCCTGCTGTCCGGGGAAGCGCAGGTGGCCGCACAACAGCTGCCAGTCCAGAACCTCCTGGTATACCAAGACCTCAAGCGCGCCATCCTCCAGCGGGTCGCTAATTTTAGGGACAACTTGGCCAGGGTTTAAAGCATTATTGGGGCATCTCTGTGCAGGTGTCTCTTGGGAAGAAAGAGCGCGGCAGACGGGGGCAGTCGCGCAGGTGGGAGAAGTTGAGCTGGGACCAATGGGGACTGAGTCAGGCGAACGGAGGACATGGTGAACTACCCCTTAATGTCGGTGGCTATTCAATTTCGGGGACAAAAGCCTAGAGTAGAGGTGGCGGTTAGCCTGCACCTCAGGCATCCGCTAATTTTAGGGACAAATTGGCCAGGGTTTAAAGCATTATTGGGGCATCTCTGTGCAGGTGTCTCTTGGGAAGAAAGAGCGCGGCAGACGGGGGCAGTCGCGCAGGTGGGAGAAGTTGAGCTGGGACCAATGGGGACTGAGTCAGGCGAACGGAGCCCGGTGGAGGGGCGATGATTTTCCCCTGGAGCAGTCCCAGGATGAGTCGCTCAAAAATGCGTTCGAGCAGGTCCGCTCCATCGACGGACAGCTTCTCCAACCCGCTCGACCACTCTCCTATCCGTATTTTGCTATTTTAAAAGACCGGTTGTATCGAGTGACCCAAGACACTCAGTCAAAGCAGGATACA
>NW_015507134.1:14867-18772 GCF_001515645.1 Sinocyclocheilus grahami
GAACGTGCGCAGGTGGTGCGCGTCTTGTCGGGAATGTCAGCTGGTGAACCCACCGGCCACCCCAAAAGCACCATTGTGCCCTCTCCCTCTTGTGCAGGTCCCCTTCAAGCGAATTGGTATGGACCTCATCGGGCCATTAGAACGATCGGCACGGGGGCATCGCTTTGCATTAGTCCTAGTGGATTATGCAACGCGATACCCCGAGGCAGTGGCTCCCCCTCGCCACTCACTGATGTAGCAAGAGTGCACGCCGAATTTGCGGATGTGTTCTCACCCCTGCCTGGCCGCACGGACCTCATTCAGCACCACATTGAGACCGAGCCCGGCGTGGTGGTGCGCAGCCGGCCGTATCGGCTGCCTGAACACAAAAAAAAGTAGTTCAGACTGAATTAGAGGCGATGCTAGAGATGGGGGTAATCGAGGAATCCAACAGTGATTGTCAGTGACTCATGGACCGGATCCTCCGACCGCATGCGGCGTATGCCGCAGCCTATTTGGATGATATCATCATCTACAGCAATGACTGGCCACGGCACATGCAGCATCTGCGGGCGGTCCTACGGTTGCTGAGGGAGGCCGGGCTGACAGCCAACCCGAACAAGTGTGCGGTTGGTCGGGTGGAGGTAAGGTATCTGGGCTTCCACTTGGGCCACGGACTGGGTGCGTCCCCAAATTGATAAGACGGCGGTGGTTGCGACCTGTCCGAGACCCAAGACCAAAAAGGAGGTGAGGCAGTTCCTGGGGCTGGCGGGATATTATAGAAGGTTTGTACCTAAGTATTCGGACCTCACCAGCCCGCTGACTGACCTCACTAAAAAGGAATCACAAGACCCGGTCCAGTGGACGGAGCAGTGCCAGCAGGCTTTCACCCAGGTAAAGGCTGCTCTGTGTGACGGGCCGCTCCTGCACTCCCCTGACTTTTCTCTCCCCTTTTCGTTGCAGACCGAAGCGTCGGACAGGGGGCTGGGAGCGGTCCTGTCCCAGGAGATAGAGGGGGAGGAACGGCCGGTGCTGTACAAAGAGACAGTCTGGGTACGCGAGCGACCCGGTAAGACGGGTGTAGATACACGGAAGCCAGTTGCATTCTGTTTGTTATGAGTTATTGACTGTGAATCTTACCGCGCTGAGTGAGCGCCGTGGTGTGTACAGTGCGGGAAGGAATTTAAATAAAGCTTGCATCCCAGCAAGCCGACCCTGTCTTCTTCCTTCTACCCTCGTGAACATTTGTTACATATATATATATATTTGTGCTGGGCAACTATTAACATTTTTAATCGAGATTAATCGCATGTTTTTCTGTGATTAATCGTTATTAACCGCATTGTTATGCTCAAAATTCAATAATGAATTCAAAAGTAGTATTGTGCACTTTCTTATTTAAAAGTACTGCTATATGAACAAAAATGCACTTTAAACAAATAAGGTGCTTTTTTACAGCAGTATTCTTTACTCCTTTCATAGTAGCAGAATAGGAGTTCTGACCTTTGTCTTCATTGACTTTTTCTCTATCACACTTTAGAAATCAGAAATATGTGATATAAATATTTATATATAAATTGAAAACTCAAAATCTAAAAATTAATCCTTTGAAACCCCTTTTAAAATCATACATTGCATTACCATGAAAATGGTACATCAATATCATGTTTCAAAATGTATGAATGATACAAACTTAAGTTTGGATAGTGCACTTTCACGTCTATGTTCAAAAATGTGAGTGACAGTTAAGAGGTTAAAGGACGTGATAGGGAAGAGGTTTTGTTTGTACTGTTACTTATAATAAGACTGATATGCAGTAGTATGTCTGAGATCAGCTATGTACTGCTTAATTTTACAGGTGCAAATGTCCACCACTCCTTACTGTAAATAAATATAATTGAATACAACAAAAACAGCATCACAGTTTTTCTCTTTTGTTGCTGCTTCTTTCAGATTGTTACTGCAATCTTCAGCTTTTCCAAGCTGAATACTGTATTTCCTACGTTAGTAAATGTGTTTGTTCAACACCGAGATAAGTGAGAAAGGGGTTCCATATATCTTGTAAAACTTATATATTTGCAAGCACAATATAGAAGTATTTGAAAATAATTAGCTCCTTGGAATTTGAAGGGGGATTCTTGACTTGTACCTAATATGCTTTTGGTCCTGGCTGTAGTGAGCAGCAGAATATTTTCTCAACCTCCTTAAGGATACCTGTCCAAAATTGTTGGATCTTTGTACAACTCCAAAAACAGTGAATGAAGGTTCCCTCTGACCCTTGACATTTGTTACAGAGACCAGATAACTTTGGATTAATCTTATGACTTATGGCTGGAGTCATATATAGATGGTGTAAAAATTTGAATTGTATTTCCCAGAAAGAATTATTGGCAAGATACGAGAGGCATCTCACACACAGCTTTCCAGTCGGCTACCTGAATTTCCTCCCCAAAAATCATTCTTCCATACTTCCCTAGTTTTGTCCGTGCTGTCTAAATTAGTTTTTATCAATATACTGTAAAATAATTTAGATGCTGTCCAAGGTGAAGAGAGTTTATTCAATTCCTCTTCCAGTGGGAATAAGAAAAATCCATTTGAGTGCATCTTAATACTTTCCGTTACAAAGCTATGTATTTGATGGTGTCAAAAAGTGCTTTTTATTAAGGTCATATTTAAGAACAATTTGGTCAAAGGTCATTAGCTGTTTATTTTCCTTTACATCTCATATCACACCCTTTGTCTTTCAAGTATTTTAATCCATCCATTTATCACAGCAAGTCTTCCAGGTCCTGAAGCAGCAAAACAGCCCCAGACCATCACACTACCACCACCATATTTTACTGTTGGTATGATGTTCTTTTTCTGAAATGCAGTGTTACTTTTACGCCAGACGTAATGGGACACACCTTCCAAAAAGTTCAACTTTTGTCTCGTCAGTCCTTTTATATTTATATTAGTATTTTTCCAAAAGTCTTGGGGATCATCAAGATGTTTTCTGGCAAAAGTGAGAAAAAAGCACCCGCACCTGTCACCAATCAAGCACCTCATTACCAGCCTGCATAAAAGCACACACCTCAGATACCATCACTGTCCGGTCTCGTTCATACGTAGAGGACTCACTGACGTTGCTACTGATTACCTTTTGAATACTTTGTGCATTACTTACCTCCTGTGTTCCTCCTAGTGTCTCCCCGTCTCCAAGTGTCTCCTGCATCTCCTAGTTTCCGGATCGCTGAGGTGTGTGCTTCCCCCGGATACCTTCCAGCCTCACTCAAGCCAAAGACTCGGATCACTCCACTCTCCATATCCTCTGCACTCTCTCACGGACCTTTCCCTCACCCTCACTTCCTCCGGACTACACCAGTACTCACTGTGACCAACAATAAACAGTTGTATATAAACTAACCTGTTGTGTCAAGCCTCTTCCGTAACAGAAGACCGGACCGACACTGACACTTCGGTTACAGCTTGCTGCCTATGACGATTCGTTTGGATTGGAAAAGTTCATGCAATTATCCGTCCGATGCTCGATCCGCATGCAGTCCTGTCTAGCAGCCATACCTGTCCACGCCACAACTTCCTGCCTCCGCCGACCAGATTCCAGTTACCCTCCAGAACCAGCACCAGAACCCCTGCTCATCGAAAAGCAACGATTACCTTCCGCTGAGCGGCAGAGAAGGCTGACCCGGGGTCTCTGTTTATATTGTGGAGCTCCAGGGCATATGATCTTGGCATGCCCCCTGCGCCCTCCACGTCCCGTGGTGAGTGTGATTCAACCTGATATTGTTAAGATGGAGCCTCTCACTACCTGTGTAATGCTTACTGCCTCTGATGTCTCTGTTTCAGTATCAGCCCTTATCGACTCCGGGTCAGCAGGAAACTTCACCTCCCGGACCCTCTGCCGCCAGCTCAAATTACAGGCTACC
>NW_015507134.1:19158-19536 GCF_001515645.1 Sinocyclocheilus grahami
TTGAGGCCCTGTATCGATTACCGAGCATTGAACAAAATCACAATCAAGTTCCGGTATCCTCTTCCCCTCGTCCCAAGTGCCCTTGAGCATCTCCGTGGGGCCACCATCTTCACTAAGTTGGACCTCCGCAGTGCTTATAACCTCGTCTGGATACGTGAGGGGGATGAATGTAAGACTGCCTTTGTGACCCCTACTGGCCACTACGAGTATCTGGTGATGCCCTATGGACTTGCTAATGCTCCCTCCGTATTCCAGGACTTCATGCACGAAGTGCTCCGGGAGTTTCTCCATCGGTTCGTCATTGTATACATCGATGACATCCTCATCTACTCCCGGAGCCAGGCCGAACATCGCCAGCATGTTGCGGAGGTTCTCCAA
>NW_015507134.1:19679-45184 GCF_001515645.1 Sinocyclocheilus grahami
TCACGGAAGCTCAGCCCGGCGGAAATTAACTATGACATCGGCAACAGAGAACTCCTTGCCATCAAGCTGGCCCTAGAGGAGTGGATGCATTGGCTGGAGGGGGCAGCCCATCCATTTACGGTACTGACTGACCACAAGAACCTCCAATACCTTTGTGAGGCAAAACGGTCAAATCCCCGCCAGGCCCGATGGGCATTATTCTTTACGAGGTTCAATTTTACCATCACTACCGCCCTGGTCCCAGAAACGTCAAGGCAGACGCCTTGTCGCATATTCACAGTCACATAGAAAGCCCCACGAAGAACCAGAAAGCATCATCCCACCTAAAATCACCTCTGCACTCTCTCACGGACCTTTCCCTCACCCTCACTCCCTCCGAACTACACCAGTACTCACTGTGACCAACAATAAACACTTGTATATAAACAAACCTGTTGTGTCAAGCCTCTTCCGTAACAGAGGCCTGCAGTTCTTTGGATGTTGTTGTGGGGTCTTTTGTGACCTCTTGGATGAGTCGTTGCTGATGCTCTTGGGGTTATTTTGGTCAGCTGGCCACTCCTGGGAAGGTTCTCCACTGTTCCATGTTTTTGCCATTTGTGAATAATGGCTGTCACTGTGGTTTGCTGGAGTACCAAAGCTTTAGACATGGCTTTATAACCTTTTCCAGACTGATAGATCTCAATTACTTTCTTTCCCACTTGTTTCTGAATTTCTTTGGCTCTCGGCATGATGTCTAGCTTTTGAGGATCTTTTGGTCTACTCACTTTGTCAGGCAGGTCCTATTTAGAGATTTCTTGATTGCGATCAGGTGTGGCAGTAATCAGGCCTGGGTGTGGCTATAAAAATTGTAGCGTCTGCGTAGAATCATGCATCATCTTTGGGTTTTTATGACTTAAGAGACCATTTTAACCTTTTGACATTTGCATATAAATTACAGTTTTGGTCAGAGACTTTACGTTTGTATGGGGGTTTAAATTGCCCAATGGTTCCTCGCCATCAAGGAGATTCTAACCAGTCCCCCCCCCCACTATCATCTCCCTCATCTGACTTCAAACACTGTCCAAAGAGCTGTAAATGACCCTGATGGGCCTGGCTGGCCAAGCAAACTAACACACACACACACACACACACACACACACAAACACACACACACACATAAAGACCCTATTATACTCTACAAATATATCTGGTATATTGCATGTGTTGTTTGTACGTTTCCCTATTAGATTAGCTGAGTTACCACTCGTTATTTGTATTAGTTAAACCCATAAACACTGATATTCAGGTGTATGTATGCATCTTTGGATTAATCTATTCTAAATGTTTGTTTCTTGGTATCAATATTATCTGCTTTTCATTCCTCAAACAATGATGTACAGTATGTGATTGTGAAACGCATCATACGATTTGTACTATATTTTGAGTTAAAATTACAGAAATTCCAGACCGGCCATAAAACATGCAAATGGACCATAAAGGTAAACAAAGGAAACTTCTCCCACTCAAAATTCAGGCCTCTGATTGGCCATTCCACCCAAAAGGTGGGTGTGGGTAGGAACCCTCAAAAGCGAATAGCCCGAAATAATCTTGGCTCAGTAACCCCCTTCGTTTGAGACAACACTTTTCCAAGACTCTCAAGATCTTCCTCTTGAGTTTTATTTTCCGGCAGTTTTTATCTTCAAGTAACTTTAGTCGCTGTGGACTTTTCCTTCATCAGAAGAACCAGAAGTAAAAACTTCCAGCTGACTCCTCACAAACTCATCAAAAGACCTCCGGTGTCTACCGCATCAGGACTCTTCTTCAGCAATCGAAACTAATGCAAGCAACCGCTTAAAATTATTTAGATGCGTGTTTAAATTTCAGCCCCTTTTTAAGGTGATTTTTGGATTCTTTGATGATTTTCAAAGGTTGTGGTTAAGTGATGTGAAATACTGCCATTCTTTTCCTATTCTCTCTCTTTTCCTTACTTTGTTTCATTCTGTGTATATAGAAGTGTTTTGCTTAGTTATATGTTAGATGTAGTTTCATTTATTAAATCCCTTATATTCACAATGGATTGTTTCTGTTTGCTGCTCACAATTCAAAGTAAATGAATGTGTGAAAACTTGATACATTTTGCTAAATTACTGCTAGCACTGCACAAAGAAGGACAGTTTATTCTTCCTCGGCCAGGAAAATAATAGTTCCTTGAAATGATAAATGATTATATTGTCTGCTCGGTGGACGGACAGGTCAAATAATTTTAATATTGATTCTGCTACAGTTAATTCGAAGAGATAATCTAAATATTTATTATTGATCATAACCAGTTATAGTTAGTCATAAATATTTCCCTTTTTGAGCTATGAAAAAACCCTACAAAATTGAACTCAGGTGTGATAAACCACAGTTTTAACAGGGGGGCAAACACTTCTTCACACAGGGCCATGTAGTTTTGGATTTAGTTTTCCCTTAATAATAAAAACCTTCATTTAAAAACTGCATGTTGTGTTTACTTGTGTTATCTTTGACTAATATTTACATTTGTTTGATGATCTGAAACATTAAAGCATGACAAACATGCAAAAAAATAACAAATCAGGAAGGGGACCAACACTTTTTCACACCACTGTATACGTGGTGCAAGTGTGTATGACATATGGGCTGCATTTTCAGATGCCTTTCAAGGGGGCGCTGTTGAGCCACCCTACCATGTCTGGATACCAGCTTCATCCCCGGCCCTAATGGCAGCAGATTCCAACATGTGCGCAAATTTTCAAGAGTTTTTGAGCATGTTAAGGCCCACAAAAGTGCCCTGAAGTTCGAAAAAAGAAAAGAAAAAAATGAATCCTAAGGAAATTCTGGGCTTGGGCCCTAATAATAAATCCTTAGTAGAACAATAGAGCCGAGGACTTCCGGGAGACACCATGTGAGAGTAATATGTGCTTCAAGTAAACTTGCTCTGTAAACTTTTCACTGATATGTGAGCTAAACTAAATAATATCTTATTGTAAACTCATTGAGTTTAGAGTAACTACATAAGATGCCAAACAAATCTAAAAGAACGCAGAACAAATGACTGAAACCCAGATGGACACTCAGGATTGCTGTAGCAGTGAGGTTAGCATCGATGTTAACAAGGAAGTGCTAGAAGGGATAGCTGCTCTACAATCAAACTTTCAGCTATTTAAGTCAGAGATAATGGAGGCTATCGATAAAAGACTAGACCAGTTCTCGACCTCCTTCAGAGCAGAATTAACTACTTTAAAAAAGAGATAGATGCTACAATTTTGACTGTTAAAAGCACGTTGAACGAGCAAGCTAAAACATTGGCCAAGATTGAACGTGGTGCCACGTTTACCTCTGACACAGTCTCCCAGCTGTAAAAGGATGTGAAAAAAATTACAAGCAGTGTCGTACAGCTCACAGAGAAATGTACAGATCTGGAAAGTCGTAGTAGAAGACAAAATTTGCGCATCCTGAATATTAAAGAGGGTGTGGAGACTGGACGCAAAGCCACAGAATTCAACGCGCACCTGTTGAAGAATGCTCTCTCTTTTGAAACTTTAGCTTTTATCGACCATGCTCACAGATCCCTGAGAAAACGTTCTGACAACACTTCATATCCCCGGACCTTCATTGTCAAGATGCATTTTTTTCAAGATTGGCAAGATATCATCCGAAAATCAGCACAGCTTAAAGACATCATTTATAACGGACAAAAACGTTTGATATTTCCTAATCTCCCAGCTGCTATACTGAAACAACATACTCGCTTTAATGGAGCGAAAGACTTACTACAAGATCAACCGGGGGTCCGCTTTGGATTCCTATACCCAGTGAAGCTACAGGTCTTACACAGTGGAGAAGAAATTTAAAAGTGATTGGCTGAGCAGAGCAGTGTTTTGGTGAGAGTAATGTGTGAAAACATAATCTCCTTGGACAGACACTGTGCAAACAGGGTTACTAAACCAGGCTGGAATGCTTATCGGACCCCCCCGCACCCCCCTATTTTTTTACGTGATTTATTTGTTTATACACAGTGTTTATATGTCTCACAATTTGGATTTGTAAGAACTGAGCTGCGTAAATGTGTATACTGACATCGTATAATACCCAAAGGGTTTCCTCACTTCACTCCTAATAGTCAGCTAATGCCAGTCTGGCTGATTTTTACAGTCAGGTTTGTTTTGAAAAATTCTGATTTGATGTTCAAACAAGCCAGTGTTCTCAGGTATGTTCCTGTTTTGTTTTTTCTATTTAGTTTTATTGTGATAAGGGATTATAGGAGGGGATGTTTAATTGGGTTCTGTCTGCGGGTGCAATTGGTGCTAGAGGGGGAGAGCTAATGTAATAACTGGGATGGCTACTACTCTGAGTAAGACCTCCGATAGAGGGGTTGGAGCTTTGACTTTTGCTTCCTGGAACATTGAAGGTCTAAACCTTCCTTTCAAATGTGGTAAAGTGATGTCCCATCTAAAATCCATCAACACTAACATCATTTTTACAAGAGACACACTTCAAAAATGATTCCCATTCCAAGCTAGAGCTAGGTGGATAGGTCAGTCCTTTTTTTCTTCCTTCTCATCTAAAAGTAGGGGTACTGCCGTTTTAATAAGAAAGGGGATTCCATTCAAACATAGATTTACGATTGTGGATAAAGAAGGGCGATTTATCTTAGTTGTGGGAGAAATATTTTCTCCACCTATTACTTTGGTCAACATCTATGGACCAAATTTTGATGATCCACTCTTTTTTCAAAATGTTTTTTCCCGGATTCCTGATATTTCATCTATAAACGTAATCATAGGGGGTGATTTCAACTATGTTTTAGATCCGTATTTAGACAGATCTTCTGCCCAGTATTCTCCCCCTTCTAAATCTAGGGACGTTCTTAACATGTACATTAATAATTCTAATGTTGGTGATGTATGGAGGTTAGCTAATCCAACAGGGAGAGATTTCTCTTTTCATTCACCAGTTCATAATATTTATACCCATATTGATTACTTTTTGGTCGACTTAAAGTTAATCTCCTTCACCTTTAATGCCACTTATCATAATATTCTGATCTCAGATCATAGTCCAATTACATTTGCTTTAAAATTATTAGAAGTTGTAAAAACTCGACCATTGTGGCGGGCAGATCCCTGTCTATTAAAACATTTTAAAAATGGTGAGTATTTGCGTTCATAGCTAAAGTTATTTTTTTAAACTAACAATCAACCAAATACCTCACCTTCACTTTTTTTGGACACCTTCAAAGCGTATTTAAAGGATTGTTTTACTTCTTTTAAAGGTGCAAAAAATAAAAAGAATATTGCTGCTCTACATTCACTGGAAAAACAGATTAGTAAATTAGATGAAGAAAACGCTATAACGCCCTCTTTAGGAATATATAAGAAAACATTACAACTTAGATACCAATACAGCAAGATTACATCTGAAAAGTTTTCCAGATTCTTAATGTTTACGAAGCAAAAATATTTTTAATTTGGTGATAAGCTACACAAATTGTTTTCCAGACAGATATGAAAACTTGAAAATTCATTAGATTAAATCTGAATTTGGGACTTATTTACTTTCCCCCACAGAAATTAACAATCGTTTTAAACAGTATTATGAATCACTATACACAAGTTATACAATTGAAGATCCATCCACTATGGAGACTTTTTTTAAATAGTTGTAAACTACCAACGCTAGATCAAGAGGATAGAGTATTTCTTGGAGCTGACTTAACGCTGGATGAATTAAAGAACACCATAAAGTTACTTAAAGGAGGTAAATTCCCAGGCCCCGATAGAATCCCTTGCAAGGTACATAAAACATTTACTTGGGTCCCTATATGCTAAATATATTCTCTCAGGCTTTGAAGGAGGGACAACTTCCCTTAATCGTTTAATGAAACAGTAATCATAGTCTTACCCATAAAAGGGAAGGACCCATAGGAGGTTGGGGGATATAGGCCGATCTCCCTAATTAATGTGGACCAAAATTTTTTAGCTAAGATACTAGCCATCAGAGTCAGTATGTTGTTAGGAAAACTAGTAAAACCTGATCAGACTGGCTACGTTTTAGGTCGTAGTTCTTTTAATAACCTTCACCATTTGTTTAACATCTTATACTCTTCTCAGACAAATCAGTCTGATCTTTGTGATCCTGTCTTATATGCTGAAAAGGCCGTACCTCTTTGCTCTGTTACAGAAATTTTACTTGGGAGAGAAATTTATTTCTTGGCTTAAAATTCTATACAAAAACCCCAAGGCGCAAATACTCAGTAACAGAATTTTTTCACCGTCCCTTTCTTTATTTAGGGGTACACAACAAGGTTGCCCAACTTCTCCCCTTCTCTTTGCCTTAGCCATTGAGCCTCGAGCGGAAGCTATTGGCTCTAACAAAAGAATTTATTGGCTTCCCACTAAAAATACTATGAATAAAATTTCTCTATATGCCGATGATGTCCTACTATATGTAACTAAACATATACCTGCGACCAGTATTCCTGTAATATTAAATTATGGATCTTTCTCAGGCTATCGAATTAACTTAAATAAGAGTGAACTCCAGTTGGCCTTAAAGACCTCTCGCAAATGTACCCTAATTCGAAATAGCTAAAGATTAGCTAAAATAGCTAAAGACAGATTTAGTTTGTGGTGAGGGAGGCGTGGTTCAGCGAAGACTGCAGCGGGAGAGAGGGACGGGAGATGAGTGGTGAGTAAGTAGGTCAAGTGCAAAATGATGAACACCTGTGTCTGATTGCAGTAATTAGCCTGGAGAGACCGGATAAAAGGGCAGACTGGAGAACGTGGTGGGAGAGAGAGACTGGGACTCGTGGCCATCCCTTAGCCGGAGGAGAAGAGCCGACTGAACTGACTTCATGCCCTGGGCAGATTGAGAACGCACTGGAAGCGCCCCGTTTGTGTTTTGTTGAACTTTAAGGAAAGAAATAAAAGAGCCACGAGTCTCCAAACTGCCTACCTGAGTCACTTCCTTCTTCCCACCACGAACTTTGTTGCATACTTTAGGAATTGTTGTAACTAGGAAATTAAATTTATTAAGAGAAGCTAATTATGCCCCCCTTTTAGAAAATTTGAAAAGAAACATTCAATTTTGGAAGACCCTTCTTGTTTCATTAATTGGCAGAATAAATGCGATTAAGATGATTTTTCTCCTGCAACTACATCTGTTCCAAAACATCCCTATTTTTTTCCAAGTCTTTCTTTAAACAACTTGATAAAATTAAATTGCCTTTTATCTGAAATTACAAATACCATATAATTAAACAAATACATCTTTCAAAACCTAGAAATGTTGGGGGCCTTGCCTTTCCAAATTTCTGCTGCAATTACTGGGCAGCTAACCTCAGAATTATGTCAGTAATATTAAATAATAAATCTGGACAACAGGATTGGCTCAGATTAGAACAGGATGAATGTGTTCCTTATGATTTAGGCGCAGTGATTCTTTCGCCAACAAATCGCAAAAAAGAAATTAATAACAGCAGCCCGTCATAAGTAATGTTATTCGTATCTGGAAACAAATTAGAATTCATTTTTGGGCGGAATCTCTACCTTTATAAACTCCCATAGCTGACAATCCTTGTTTTATACCCTCCACATTAGGTTTTTATCAATGGAGAGACGTAATAACTTACACAGTAGGTGATCTTTACCAAGGTGATATTTTTGCCTCCTTTGAGGAAAATTCAAGAAAAATATAAACTTCATTGAAGTAATTTTTTTTAGGTTTCTGCAAGTCAGGAACTATGTACAATCCTGTTTAAAGAGGTCAGCAAAAGTTAACCCTTCTTGTCTTGATACCGGTCTATTTTTGTAAAGGGAGAATGATTTCTTGAATATACACAGTATTTCACAGAAGTGAGTACACCCCTCACATCTTTTCATGTGACAACACTGAAGAAATTACACTTTGCTACAATGTAAAGTAGTGAGTGTACAGCTTGTATAACAGTGTAAATTTCCTGTCCCCTCAAAATAACTCAACACACAGCCACTAATGTCTAAACCACTGGCCACAAAAGTGAGTACACCCCTAAGTGAAAATGTCCAAATTGGGCCCAATTAACCATTTTCTCTTCCCGGTGTCATGTGACTCGTTAGTGTTACAAGGTCTCAGGTGTGAATGGGGAGCAGGTGTTAAATTTGGTGTTATCGCTCTCACTCGCTCATACTGGTCACAGGAAGTTCAACATGTCACCTCATGGCAAATAACTCTCTGAGGATCTGAAAAAAGAATTGTTGCTCTACATAAAGATGGTGTAAGCTATAACAAGATTGCCAAGACCCTGAAACTGAGCTGCAGCACAGTGGCCAAGACCATACAGCGGTTTAACAGGATAGGCTCCACTCAGAACAGGCCTCGCCATGGTCGACCAAAGAAGTTGAGTGCACGTGCTCAGCATCATATCCAGAGGTTGTGTTTGGGAAATAGACGTATGAGTGCTGCCAGCATTGCTGCAGAGGTTGAAGGGGTGGGGGGTCAGCCTGTCAGTGCTCAGACCATACGCCGCACACTGCATCAAATTGGTCTGCATGGCTGTCATCCCAGAAGGAAGCCTCTTCTAAAGATGATGCACAAGAAAGCCTGCAAACAGTTTGCTGAAGACAAGCAGACTAAGGACATGGATTATTGGAACCATGTCCTGTGGTCTGATGAGACCAAGATAAACTTATTTGGTTCAGATGGTGTCAAGCGTGTGTGGCGGCAACCAGGTGAGGAGTACAAAGACAAGTGTGTCTTGCCTACAGTCAAGCATGGGAGTGTCATGGTCTGGGGCTGCATGAGTGCTGCCAGCACTGGGGAGCTACAGTTCATTGAGGGAACCATGAATGCCAACATGTACTGTGACATACTGAAGTAGAGCATGATCCCCTCCCTTCGGAGACTGGGCTGCAGGGCAGTATTCCAACACGATAACGACCCCAAACACACCTCCAAGAAAATAATGGTGGCCACACAAAATATGGACACTTTGGGCCCAATTTTGACATTTTCACTTAAGGGTGTACTCACTTTTGTGGCCAGCGGTTTAGACATTAATGGCTGTGTGTTGAGTTATTTTGAGGGGACAGCAAATTTACAATGTTATACAAGCTGTACACTCACTAGATTACATTGTAGCAAAGAGTAATTTCTTCAGTGTTGTCACATGAAAAGATATAATAAAATATTTACAAAAATTTGAGGGGTGTACTCACTTCACTCAGCACAAAGTCCCAGGTACGAGCCTTCTTGGGGTTGGCGGGGTACTATCGCTGTTTCATCCCTAACTTCTCCTCCTTAGCCGCCCCCCTGACAGACCTGACCAGGAAGGGGCAGCCAGAGAAGGTGTGCTGGACACCCGAGGCGGAAGAGGCCTTCCGGAATGTAAAGACAGCGCTCACCTCGGAGCCGGTTCTGTAAGCCCCGGACTTCAGCTGTCCCTTCCTGCTGCAAACGGATGCCTCCGACACAGGACGTGGAGCCGTCCTCTCCCAGGTTCAGGAAGGTGAGGAGCATCCAGTCCTTTATATCAGCAGGAAGCTGACCCCGGCCGAGAAGAATTACGCCACAGTGGAGAAGGAAGCTCTGGCCATCAAGTGGGCAGTCCTGGTGCTGCGCTACTACCTCCTGGGACGTAAGTTCAATCTCGTTACGGACCACGCGCCCCTCCAGTGGATGGCCCGGGCCAAAGACATGAATGTCAGGCTGATGCGGTGGTTCCTTGCGCTACAGGACTTCCACTTCCTAGAGCAACATCGGGCCGGAGTCGCCAACTCCAACACCGACGGCCTCTCCCGGATTTGGTCAGCTTTTGCAGGTCTGTCGGGGGTCACTCCCCACCCACCGCTTGTGTCTCCCCTTCTAACACCATTTTGTTCGGCTAGACCCAGGACAACGCTTGGGGGGGGTGGGGTGGGGTGGGAGTGTGATGAGCATCCCGGCTCCACATCAGCGTTGCCCTGGAAACTCACGAGGTGCACCTGCTCACAAGCCGATCGGCCACACCTGGGGCTCTTCAACCCGCTGGCAGTTAAGCAGGGTGCTCACCGACGACGGGGGAGAAGCCTCTCCATGAGACAGCAGACTAACACTCTCTCTATTCCGTTCCAGAAGGCACTGAATGACCGATCAGCCCCACCACGAGCACTGCACGGATTCACCCACACCTGGACACGACCAAGAGGACCTCAGCGAGCTAAAGCCCCATCACCAGTCATGTAGTCACTTGTCATTTAATAAATCCAACCTCCAGGGCCTTACACCAAGCTCTCCTTGTTGCGTGATCCTTCCACCCCGCCACAGTATGTACAGGTATTATATGTGCAAATTAGAATTTAAAAAAGTAAGTGTTTTAAATATATAAATGTATAAAAGTGTCGTGTTCCATGTTTATTGTCAAGTGCTCATGAGATGGGTTGCCTGAGGGAAGAAATTTGTTCCTGTGTCTGGTCGTTCTGGTGCGCAGTGCTCTGTAGCATCGACCAGATGGCAACAGTTCAAAGAGGGAGTGTGTTGGATGTGAGGGGTCCAGAGTGATTTTGCTAGCCCTTTTTCTCTCTCTGGATGAGTACAGTTCTTGGAGATTAGGGAGGGTTAAGTTAGGGTTAGGATTTAGGGTTAAGATTCAATGATGGTGGAGTAGAACTGTTTCAGCAGCTCCTGTGGCAGGTTGAACTTCCTCAGCTGGAGAAAGAAGTACAACTTCTGCTGGGCCGTTTTAACTATGGACTCGATGTGAGTTTCCCACTTCAGATCCTGAGAGATTGTGATGCCCAGAAACCTGAATGACTCCACTGTTGTTACAGTGCTGTCCATGAAGGCGATTGGGGGGAAAGCAGGGGGGTTCCTCCTGAAGTCCAAAATGACTAAATGTAAAATCTAAATCCACTATCATCTCCACATGGGCGCCACAGCATTGGCAGCCCACTGCTGGACGCAAACCTGGGGGGCACCAATGCTGATCGTACGGGTGCTGGATGAGAATTTTCCTAGCTTTACTAGCTGCTGCCTGTCTTTCAGGAAGCTGGTGATCCATTGACAGACAGAAGTGGGCATGGATAGCTGAGTTAGTTTGAACAGGAGGAGGTTTGGGATGATGGTGTTGAAAGCCGAGCTGAAATCCACAAACAGGATCCTCACATAAGACCCTGGTCTGTCTAGATGTTGCAGAATGTAGTGCATCCAACTCTTATTTCAGTTCAAACAACTCTTTAAAAAAAATTACAATTATTTTGCTACTCCTAATCTTGTCGGAGCCTTCATGCCACTGTTGTTGCTACATTTGGTAGGTGTAGGGTCTCATGGTCTGACTGAATCCTCTAGTGTGCGCATTTAGAGGATTATAACACTAGGTGGTGCTGACCGACAATTAAATATATTAAATTTTTTCCTATATGGCAGGGGTTTGGAACGTTGATTCTGCAGGGCCGCCATCCTACAGAGTTTAGCTCCAGCCTGAACAAGCTAATCAAGGTCATCAGGATACAGGTAGGTATTTTTTTCAGGGTTGGAGCTAAACTCTGCAGGATAGTGGCCCCTCTGGTATCAACGCTCCCCCTATATGGCTTTAACAACATCGTCTTCTGCAAAACATACAGCTTTAAACTAAGATGAATAATGTTTTGTACTACAGCAGAAACACAAACCATCTATAATGCATACAAGAAGACATCATGATATATAATTAAAGTTAAAATAATTCAAACAACACTTTTTATTGTTATTAATATTTTTGTCCCAAAAGCACTTTAAACCATCGTGAGGGCTTGCAATAAATTTTAATAAGCAGACATGCATAATTGTCAGTGTTTCATAAATGAAATGAATGCTGTACACCTACTTATGAAATCGCACAACTCACAGGACAATGAAAAGCAATTATACTCCATATGAAGAAATATGAAGTAAATGTGAGAATAAAGCTGTTCTCAGGCACCAATGATAACAAGAACTCTCTTCATGAATACCCTTCTTCAGTGTTTCCATTGGTTTTGAAAACAGTGCCACCACTCGCACCCTTTTGTGCAACAGCAGCTGCTCCAGGTATGTGATCTAAAGCTCAAATCTTACTGGACTCTCTGGTTTTTTGCCGGGCGACAGGAAATAAAAATTAGACACACCGGTCAAAAAAAAGAAAAAAAAACCTTCACTTTGGTGCACCACAAATATTCGTTCCCAGTGTGAGTAACTCCATAGAGATCAATCATATTCATTCAGGAGCATCATCGTACCAAAGTTTCACATTCAGTTTGAAAGGGACTTAAAGGGATAGTTCACCCAAAAATGAAACCTGTATGAGTTTCTTTCTTCTGTTGAACACAAAAGATATTTTGATAATTGATGGTAACAACACAGTTGATGGCACCCATTGACTTCAATAGTAGGAAAAAAATACTATAGAAGTCAGTGGGTGCCATCAACTGTGTTTTTTCCAACATTCTTTAAAATATCATCTTTTGCATTCAACGGATGAAAGAAAATCATTCAGGTTTAGAAAAGGTGAGTAAATCGTGAAAAAATTTTCATTTTTGGGTGAACTATCCCTTTAACACAGCCTAAAACAGTCACATTTTGTAATACCATTCACATCTTACCTGGTGATCTTGTGTTTCTTGTATTTCCTGCATTCAGTGTCCGAACCTCATGAGGTTTTGTTTGCAACATTTCCTAATTTGGAAGAAATGGTTAATTAAATATTTTTCTCAAGAGAAAACAACAACAACAATTTATGATGATTACATTTTTAATCCCTAATTTCATGAGACATTTTCTTTTCTTTTTTTTCTGAGGGAGAGCACTTACCTGTGGATTCTCCACAGCTAGAGTTGCCAAACATAGATATGTCCATAAATAGATGCAATTCAGCTGCTTCAGGTACATCAGAAGTGCTGCCATCTTGGAAATGGTCAGCAAGTAGACCTGTTAGATTAGAAATCAAAGGAGAATATTCCTCAGTGCCCTGATCATTCAGGTTTAGAAAAGGTGAGTAAATCGTGAAAAAATTTTCATTTTTGGGTGAACTATCCCTTTAACACAGCCTAAAACAGTCACATTTTGTAATACCATTCACATCTTACCTGGTGATCTTGTGTTTCTTGTATTTCCTGCATTCAGTGTCCGAACCTCATGAGGTTTTGTTTGCAACATTTCCTAATTTGGAAGAAATGGTTAATTAAATATTTTTCTCAAGAGAAAACAACAACAACAACTTATGATGATTACATTTTTAATCCCTAATTTCATGAGACATTTTCTTTTCTTTTTTTTTCTGAGGGAGAGCACTTACCTGTGGATTCTCCACAGCTAGAGTTGCCAAACATAGATATGTCCATAAATAGATGCAATTCAGCTGCTTCAGGTACATCAGAAGTGCTGCCATCTTGGAAATGGTCAGCAAGTAGACCTGTTAGATTAGAAATCAAAGGAGAATATTCCTCAGTGCCCTGAATAATCTGCTTAAGTGTCTATCATATATGTCTCGGGTTACTTGACTGTAACCCTGTTCCCTGAAAAAGCAGGAACAAGATGCTGCATTTCAATAACACATATGAGAACATTCTTTGTTTGACCGGTTGTGAAGCATGTGTGTCAAACACGGCAAGAATTGGCTTAAATAACCTCGGTGGGTGACGCCACTTGATTACGTGCACCTGAGGGGTTATAAAGAGATGTGAAACAGACACACCTGTTATACCTTTGTTTGAAGAGTCGTCCAGGCACATCTGCAGTGCGGCATTGAGGCACAGCATTTCGTTCCCACTTTTTCAGGGAACAGGGTTACAGTCAAGTAACCCGAGATGTTCTCTGTCTAAAGATAATCCCGATGCTGCGTTTTAATGCATATAAGAACGAGAATACCAATGCCGCTGCACTGAAAATGTCTGGACCCCCCAAGGTTGTGTAGTGTGTGTGCGCACAAACATTGAAGAGGTTGCAGACATGAGTCTGGGATGTTGACTCAAGGACACGCAAGCCCGAAATAGCATAGACATCCAATCTACAGAATCTGATAAACGTGTGCAGGGAGGACCAGCCTGCCGCATCACACACTTGCTGCAAGGGGCCACCTCTTGCCACAGCCTTAAAGGATGCAACCCCCCTGGTTGAATGGGCCCTAACTCCTAGAGGTGAAGCTTGACCGCACGCCTCCTAGGCTAGGGCAATAGCACCAAATGTGACATTTTTATCTAGTGGAAGCTGCCCCCCGGTTGCGGCCCCCAATAGCATATGAAAAGCTGCTCCGACTCATGCCACTGGCTAGTGCGGTGGACATAAATCTGAAGAGCACGTACTGGACACAGTAGGTGAAGTCTTTCTTGCTCCGGTGTCGTGAACGGCGGAGGGCAGAAGGCTTCAAGAATGACCGGATGTATGGTCAAGAATGGAACTTTGGGAAGATAATTAGGGTGAGGTTGCAAAATAGCTTTGACCAACCCAGGGGCAAAGTCTAAGCAGGAAGAAAAGTAATAGCCATGAGAAAAAAAAACATCTTTAGAGTCAGAAACCTGACAGGCGCTGACTCTAGTGGTTCAAAAGGGGTCCCAATCAGACCCTTGAGCACTATAGCTAAGTAGCACGAAGGAACTGTCGCTCTGGCGGGCGGCCTCAACCGCTCAGCTCCGCGAATGAATCCGGCAACTAGAAGGTGCTTTCCCACAGAAACCCTGTCAGACAGAGCGTGGCAAGCCGAAATGGCAGCAACATAGATACTGAGTGTACCAGGACATGTGCCTGAGGACAGTTTTTATTGCAGGAACTGCAGCACTGAAACAACTTGGCAGTTAACTGGGTTTGCATGGTGTGTCATACATCAAATGTTGAAAACGTGCCATCTCGGGGCATAACTACTTCTAGTGGAGGGAGCCCTAGCACTTAGAATAGGCAAGGCAAGTTTATTTATATAGCAGATTTCATACACCAGTGTTTTTCCCTGATCCTGAGCGCCCCCCAACACTGCACATTTTGTATGTCTCCCTTATCTGACACCCATTTCAGGTCCTGGAGTTTCTTTTAATGAGCTAATGAGTTGAATCAGGTGTGTTTGATTAGGGAGACACACAAAATGTGCAGTGCTGGGGGCGCCCAGGACCAGGGTTGAGAAACACTGTCATACACAATGGTAATTCAAAGTGCTTTACATAAAAGAAAAGAAAAAAGAAAAAAATAATCACAACAATAAAACAAGGAATTTAAAACTTTAAAAATTATTTTAAAATAGATTTAAGAGGTTTAAAATAAATTTAAAACATTTAAGAATAGAAAATTATAAATTATTATACATAAAATATAGTGCAATCAGTTCGGACATTGCACAGTGCTCATTCAGTAAATGCACAGCTAAACAGATGAGTTTTGAGTCTGCATTTAAATGTGACTAATGTTTTAGCACATCTGATCTCTTCTGGAAGCTGATTCCAACTGCGGGCGGCATAATAACTAAAAGCGGACTCCCCTTGTTTTGTGTGAACCCTTGGTATTTCTAACTCGTGATTTAACTGATGCTAATGATCTGAGTAACAATTTGTTAAATATTGAATACTTTAGGGATTTATTTTTTTTAATCCTCTGTTGACCTGTTATGATTAAATGTACAAAACAATACACTGTATTGGAGTTCTTGTTGAGTGTAAAAATTGTATAGATAAAAATAAATGGGTAACACTTTATTTTAAGGTGTCCTTGTTACATGTGTTACATGTACTTACTATTATAATAACAATTAATTATGCATAATTACATACAAGTAACCCCAAGCCAATCCATAATTCTAACCCTAACCATATAGTAAGTACATGTAGTTAATTAATATTACTCAGTTTTTAAATGTATAATTACACTGCCACAAATACACCTTAAAATAAAGTGTAACCAATAAATGTTTTGAGTTGCAAAAAAAATAAAATTAAAGCTGCAAGCAGAGTTGAAAGGGCCCTCGCACCCGGGCTCACCGCCACCTTGTGGCTTTAGGAAAACAGCGACCAGTGGGCAATATGCATTTAAAGTGGTAAATATAGGAGGAATATGTCAAAGTCATTTACGTATATGTGCCAAACTTTCTGCTGCCAACTGGTCGTGCTATGACTATAACTGAATATTGGCATGTAGATGTCTTCAGGCCAGGACTCTTACCAAACAGGTGAAGTTTGGTGCCGATTGGACATTGTATGCATGAGTTACAACAACTTCCTGTTTCATGGCTTTAGCACTAAGTAAGTGTTGCTAGCTTGTTTGAGCATGTTTAGCACACAATGGCATATTTTACTCTGTTGCCAATAATGCATCACAGTGTTAAATGAGTCTGATTTTCACCAAAATTGGCTCAGATCATCTTCAGATCATGCTGGCAAAAAGTTATGGAATTCAAGTTGATTAGTGAAACCGTTCTCGAATAACGCACGAACAAATTTGACGAAGAGCATGTAAAAATGCAGGTGAGGCTATATCTCCGCAACGGTTTGACGTATTGAAACAAAACTTGGTGTGTTATAACAACCATGACCTGAGGCTACCTGCACAGTTTCGGCGCTGGGCCACCTAGTTGTGAGGAGGTATGAACATTTTTTATTTTTGCTTATAACTTCTGAATGGTTTGACCAAAAATCACAAAACTCTTTAGATTCAGTGCGGCATGCCGAGTCAAACGAAATTTTCCCATGTCAGCCATTTTTTGCGTCTGCCATTTTGAATTTTGTTGTAAAATGTTATATTTTACAAACGCATTGGCGTATCGTTACGAAACTCGGTATGTGTCTTCAGCACCATGGCTTGACAGTACTCAAAAAGTCCTGGCCACCTTGTGGTCAAAAGTTATAATTAAGTTTACAAAAATGCTAATAACTTTTGCTTCAATTAGCCTATTGTAATGAGACTGGTCTTGATAGATTCCTTGGATCATTCAGAGAACATAGATTCCAATAATGCCATAATTGGCCAAACTTCCTGTTCAAACTTTATGTTCTAACCTACTTTTTCGAACTCCTCCTAGACCGTTGGTCCGATTTTCACCAAATTTGACTCAGATCATCTTCAGGCCTTGAAAAAAAGTTATGGATTTCATGCCGATATACAAAACGGTTATCGTTGAACACATCAACGAATTTGCTGGAATGATGCCAAACTGCATCTGAGGCTGTATGTCTGCAAAGCGTTGACATATTGACACCAAACGTTTTATGTGCCATTGACACCTCACACTGACCATGCCACATCAATTTGGTAACAGCCACCTACTGGTCAAAAGTAATAAAACAATCATTAACCACTAATAATGAAATTTCCAAAAATGCTAATAACTTTTGATCAAATTAGCTTATTGGAATCGAACTGGTCTCAAAATATTCTTTGGGTCTTGCTGAGAACATCGATACAAATTTATTTATTTATTATCACAAAATTTGAGTCAGATTATCTTCAGACTGTGCTGACAAAAAGTTATGGATTTCGTGTTGATAGAAAAAAAACGCTACAAATTTGAGGCATGATGCCAAACTATGTCTGAGGCTGTATCTCTGCAAAGCTTTGACATACTGACACCAAGCTTTGTGTGTGGCATTGTTCACTCACACAGAACACACCACATCGATTTGACAACAGCACCACCTATTGGTCAAACGTGATAAGCCATTAAATCATATTACTAGTTGTTGTATTTATGATTTTTCAGCCATTTGGCTAAAATCAGCCTAAAATGGCTTCAATTACTAATTTCTGCAGTTGATTTGATGCTTGCGTCTGTAGTTCTTGGCCCCATAATTGCTGCTTGCAGCTATATGTTTTAAATAAAACTTTTCCAAGTACCAAAGAGGTGCATATATATTCTAAATAAATTCAACACATCATGTTTTTACTAGTGTAATTACTACTACTAGAGACTACCTTCATTCTTCAAATGCGTATAATTGTATTTTGCTTATTGATTAAATGTGGTTAATGTGCTGTTAAATTACTACATTGTATTCAAGTTCATCTATCAAATGTAAGAGATTAAACCTTAATAAAGCTGATGATGAGAAGCAATAACTTTTAACAATTTATTGCTCACTCAACATAAGGAAATGTAACAACAAAAACTGGACAGTTTGAGTCAAGTACTTACATTTTACGGTATTTTGTTATACTGAAATACTTAGGTTAATTCAATGGAAAGACCACATTAAGTAAACTTGGTAAAACTAGTGCTGTCAAAATTAACACGTTAACGCAGATGATTAATTTTTAATATTACATTTTAATATTAAATTAAATTTTTAATTAAAAAAAAATATTTAATGCCATTAACGCAGGGGCGGGGCTACGGTTGACCACCCCACTTACAACTGCTGCTTCTGTCTCTGTTTTCGTGATAAGGACCATTGTTTATTTAAACGCAGAACATCTTTATGGCCACATCAAACAGGAAATGTTTCAGACGCACGCTCCAGGTTTACTTCAGTGTCAGGCGCGAGTCATGCGAGCTCGGAAATGGTACTGTACTCGCAGCATGTTCTCTTCAATTGCATGCACAAAGGCGCCGGTGCGCTTGTAGCCTGTATAATTTCAAATCAAATCTTGAAAGAAACTACGAGCATGCAATGTCGTAGTAGTTATGTCATCAGTTAAATCACGAAGTTACCAAAAAGGCAATTAAAGCTGCCTTAAAACTGTGCATGTATGTATTTGTTACTTTTGTAGCTTTAAGTATTCATCTGTATTAATTTAGAATTTATTGTTTGATAACTTTATTCAATTTCTGTATATTTCTTACTTGCTGAAGGGCACAGGTAAATATGACATTATAACAGGTTAATGTGAAGATTGTTTTAAGTTCACTTAAATAAGAAGTTATTTTAATTAGTCTAATAAATATTAAAATTGATAGCTTTGTAATGTTGAATGGCTAATCAATAATTAAATATTGGGGTGGGGGGACTATTTCATAGAGTCATCAGAGTGATACTAGCCTTCAGTCATAAAAAAGATGCTATTATACAAATATTAAAAATATACTGTCTTTATGTTGTTTCTACATTAATTTGAAGATTGAATGTGAAATTATTGCAATGCAAAAGTATTTTTTAAAAACTTTAATGTTAGGTGGAATTAATAGCAATTAATTTCAGAAAAAATGTGCGATTAATTAGTAAATTTTTTAATCGATTGACAGCACTAGGTAAAACATATTCCATGTTCATAATATTTTAAAATCACATCTTACCTGTGTCCTTGGTAATTTAAGAGTTGACTGAGAAAATGTCTCATGAGAAGTGCATTTTAAGAGTATTCTCTAAAATAAGGAGGGAGTTAGGGGTGGTTATGTAGCCTGGGTCGTTGCCCTTTTGAACTCAGTGTCCTCTCTGGGCAAATTTAATAGTTTTGTTTGAGGAGCAGAGTACAAGTTAAGTTGTTAATCGCTAAAAATTGTATCCTGTAATCCACTTTATGAAGGATCATTCAAACACCAACATCACGTGAATCTTGGCGATTCACAATCTGTTATGAAGCCAGTGAGCATTTGATATTACTAAATCAAAACCTTGGTCATTGAAGATCATTGAACAGAGACTTGAATTTGTGTCTCTCCCTCACACAAAGTAATCACATGGATTCTGAGGATATGGATTACAGTGTATGAATACGATTTTAAGAAATTTAAAAAAAATATGCTTTTATGGTGTATAAGTGGTGCATTTCATAGTAATTTTTTAAGCCACAGCATATTCAGAAAATCCCTATTTTGTCCCACTGCAAATATCGTTAAACTGTTAAATACATTTTATTTGAGTTGAGGCTTTAAAGTGAAGTCTTACTGAAACTTATTTAATCCTTTTATACCCAAACAGAACACAATGAAACGTTATAATTTCAAATGATGTTAATGAGTTGACTACATTATTTAAATGTAACTGAAACAATCTCACTGATTACATAAATAAAAGAGAATCAATCAATGAATTGAACAGATCCAGTATTCATATATGAACTAATAATTTGTACATGTGAACATCTGTAAAACTTTATATTGATCAATCCAATGCAATGTTGCATGAGTTTGCAAAACATGTTTGCACTGCTAAGCTGAAAAGTATTGATTTGGGTTGAAGATAAACTCTACAAGACAATGGAGTTTGGGGCAAGAGTTGAACAAAGCTTACATAAATGTTTATTTGCATTTGTCATTTTGCATTTAGCTAAAGGCAGATCAGCTAAAAAAAACAAATCATAGTATTTTATATTAATTATTATGTTTAGTAAATTTCAGCAAATTTAAAGTCTTTATTTTTCTGTCCTGAGAATAATAAATAAATATGATGAAACAAGTAAGATTGATGTTATGATTTATTTATTGTGCACTGGGTGGCAGCCTGGCAAGACAGGTCTACCTTTTCTCAATTCCGTTCTTTGCTTTCTTGGAATTGAGAAACAGCCCCTGATTCACTCCAACCCTAACCAGACACACCTAGACAAGCTAATGAAGTACTTCAGGATAACTAGAAAGTTGCAGGTATGTGAGTTTAATCACAGTCAGAGCTAAACTTTGCAGAAAAGGGGATCTCAGGGTCCAGAGTTGAGGACCTTTGCTCTAGACCAGGGGTGCCCAAACTCGGTCCTGGAGGGCCGGTGTCCTGCAGAATTTAGCTCCAACTTGCCTCAACACACCTGTCGGGAAGTTTATAGTATGCCTAGTAAGAGCTTGATTAGCTGGTTCAGGTGTGTCTAATTGGGGTTGGATCTAAACTCTGCAGGACATCGGCCCTCCAGGACCAAGTTTGGGCACCCCTACTCTAGACTGTGTGTACAGTAATGGCCAAAAGTTTGGGCAGTGACATACATTTTGTGTTTTGCACAGTTTGCTGCTTAAGCTGTTGTGGTGTTCATTCACTTTTTTTCTAGAGTATTATGTAGAGTGATCAGATGCATTTTAAATAATTGCTTAAAGCTTTATTGGCCAAAAAAAAACTTTTCACAAAAAAATAATTTCACTGTTTTTTGATCCTGACACAAAATGACCCGCTAACTTAATTGACTAATCATATCAGCAGCATAAGTGTGAAAGTGTGAATGAGTACTAATCAGGTAAAATCACTATCATACTTCCTGCAGAATTTAGCTCCAACTTGCCTCAACACACCTGTCGGGAAGTTTATAGTATGCCTAGTAAGAGCTTGATTAGCTGGTTCAGGTGTGTCTAATTGGGGTTGGATCTAAACTCTGCAGGACATCGGCCCTCCAGGACCAAGTTTGGGCACCCCTACTCTAGACTGTGTGTACAGTAATGGCCAAAAGTTTGGGCAGTGACATACATTTTGTGTTTTGCACAGTTTGCTGCTTAAGCTGTTGTGGTGTTCATTCACTTTTTTTCTAGAGTATTATGTAGAGTGATCAGATGCATTTTAAATAATTGCTTAAAGCTTTATTGGCCAAAAAAAAACTTTTCACAAAAAAATAATTTCACTGTTTTTTGATCCTGACACAAAATGACCCGCTAACTTAATTGACTAATCATATCAGCAGCATAAGTGTGAAAGTGTGAATGAGTACTAATCAGGTAAAATCACTATCATACTACTTAGATTGTAAGAGCAGACTGATTGAGGGAAGAAGCGCTTCCAATCATTGTGTTCTTGTTAGCAATGGTTACCTCCAAAGAAACACATGCAGCCATCATCGCTTTGCATCAAAATGGCCTCACATGCAAGGAAATTGCTACAAAGAATATTGCATCTGAAAGAACCATTTACCGGATCATCAAGAACTTCAAGGAGAGAGGTTCGACTGCAGTGAAGAAGTCTTCAGGACATCCCAGAGTGTCCAGCAAGCACCAGGACCGTCACCAGGACCGAAAATGATCCGTGCATTTTCCAGCATTATGGAGCACCATGTCACAAAGCAAGAGGGATAAAGAAATAGCTCGAAGATCATTACATTGAAATTTTGGATCCGTGGCAAGGCAACTCCTCGAATCTCAATCCCATAGAGAACCTGTGGTCACTCCTCAAAAGGCGAGTGGACAAGCAGAAACCCACAAATTGTGATAAACTCTGAGAACTAATAAGGCAAGAATAGATCGCCATCAGACAAGATTAGGCCCAGAAGCTAATATCCAGCATACCAGAGTGAACTGCAGAGGTTATGAAGAACAAGGGTCAACACTGTAAATATTGACTCATTATATTTTTTGCCAATAAACGCTGTAGCGGGGTGAATGAAACCACAGACACAGAACTGCGGGAAGTCCCCCAGGAGGGTGCTTTATTCACACGTGGTGCTCTTCATGCGCAGGTGAAGTGTCTGGGCAGCGGGGTCACACGGTGCTCGGGGGGGGTGCGTCACTCGGTGCTCGTGTAGGGCTGCTGATCACTCGTCCGGATAGTCGCTGGTCTCTACACAGGAGGAGAAGAAACAAAACAGACATTAGTTTCTGCCTGGAGCTCGTCTTCCACCTCCCCCCTGTGTGCCTTCTCTCCTGGCTTTAAGGCCTGCGGGAATGAGCTCCAGCTGCGCCAATCATCCCGCACAGGTGGCGGTAGTTTGTGATTGGGGTGGGAGCGGCGTTTCCAGGGCGACGCTGATTTGGAACCGGGATACTCGCCACAACGCCTTTAAAACTTATGATATGCTTATCATTGTTTTTCAGTATACCATAAAAACATGTGGAAATACAGAAGCAGCAAACTTTGCAAAACACAAAATTTATGTCACTGCCAAAACTTTTGGCCATGACTGTACACACTCTTTTACTGGAAACAGCAAAATAAACTTGTACTGTGCACCTCAAACAAAACGATTAAATCCATCCAGAGAGGACTTTGAGTTCAGAGAGGCAATGACCCAGACCACATAACCACCCCTAACTCTCACCCTATTTTAAAGAATACTCTTAAAACGCACTTCTCATGAAACATTTTCTCAGTCAACTCTTGACTTACCAAGTACGCAGAGACTCCAGGTAGGATGTGATTTTAAAGCAATATGAACATGAAGTATGTTTTGCCGAGTATTTCAGTAAACTTTAAAGGGTAAATAGACTTGACTCAAACTGTCCAGTTTATATTGTTACATTTACTCATGTTGAGCGAACAAAGAATCTTTAAAAGTTATTGCTTCTCATCAACAGCTTTATTTAAGTTTAACCTCTTACATTTGGTAGATGAACTTAAAAAAATATTGTGATTTAACATCACATTAAACACATTTAACCAATAAGCAAAATACAATTATATGCATTTGAAGAATGACGGTAGGCTCTAGTAGTAATAATTACACTGGTAAAAATGTTAGGGTCACACTTTATATTGGGTGGCCTTCACTACTGTGTACTTACATAAAAAAATATGTATAATGTACTTATTGTGTTCATACTGTATTGCAAAACACTTGCTCCTCTTGAGGTGGGATACAGGTAAGGTTAAGAACAGGTTTGGAGGTATGGGTAGGTTTAAGGGTGGGTTAAGGTGTAAGGGATGGGTCAACAGTTAAATATAAATGTAATTACAGAAATAAATTTCATGCAGGTTTTTTTTTATATAAGTACAATGTAAAAACATGTATGTTCACAATAAGTGCACTGTATCAAATTATTAATTAAAATCTAAGTACAAAATGGTAAACCTACCCATAACCATTTATTAAAAATATGTTCAGTTATAAAGAAAAACATAGCAGACAGACAAGTACAATCACAATAATTTATTTATTGAGTAAATGTCAAAAGCAGTACCAGTAGCAATGTTTTCTATTTGGTACAGAGTAGAATTTAAGTTATTAATCAATGAAAATCTTATTCTGAGCAGCATAATGGCTTCACAAGTGTATCATGCAAGAGCCAATAAATGTTTGATAATCGCTGTCACAAAATGTAACATTCCAAGCAAGAGCCATTGAGCGTTTGATATCACTGGCATAAATCGTGTCGTAGTTTGAAGCGCCAACATTTGAAATCAATAGTTTTATTGAAAATTATAAAAGTTTTATTGAAAATAATTAAGTTTGTAGTTACTGTTATGGAGGTCAGTGTTTGCTTTAGTTGTGCTCTTGAACCTTGACTCTTACGATGAGACATTTTCTGTCTACTGTAGTTGTGTGTTCAAAAAGCACATTTGTCACGGCAAGAAAAAATGGATCAGGTGATTTTGCTTATGTTGTGATGATACCATAATTACAGTGGGCTCATCTGATTCTCTGATCTCATCCAGTGTTTAATCCTTAATTTCATGGGTGTTTTTTTTATTTTACATTTATTGATTGCAGTGGTTTTGTGATTCTACGGCATAAGATTGAACAATGTATCACTAATCAGTATTTTTTTTTTAAACACTCATAGACATCAACAATCAGTACAGGAATCTCAACAATGGTGACAGAAGTTTCATGCCACAATTCATGCTGGGTGCCAGCATAAAATGAAACTCCCAGCATGCACTGAAGTGTAAATAAATTATGCAGCTGAATGTTCTTACTATTTTCTTTATTTATTATTTATTTTGCTGGTGTTTTTGTTGTGACTTTTTGTAGCCTGTTTTGTGATATTAAGAGCTTATCTTTTTTTAAATTGCTACCATTGTTGAGATTCATTTGCTTATTTTTTATGCCTGTGTGTTTCTCAGTGATGCAGTTTTTTAAAGAAATCCTTCATTCTTCATTATAACTGCTGTAACTCTTGTTGTAAATTTACAGAGAAGGTAATATGAAATTTAACTGTGTTAATAATGTAGTACATTTGATAAGAAATTAGACACTGAAATAAATTAGTGAATCAATGAACTACATGATGATCACTTCATAATCAATATATAATCAGCACTGATCATCTTAGTTTCTCTGTTTTGGTTGTATCAAATGTGCTTTGCAAACACACAGTTAGAACAGCCAAAGAAATAGTTGGTATTAAAAAGTCAAGGGTCAGGAGCCCTCCTGAAGGAAACACTGACCACCAAAATGGTAATTCAAACCAAACATTTTCAATAAAACACAAACATCTGAACCTCTGTTAATTCTAAATAAGAGCTTTTGTAGACGTATGACCGAAATAAAGTCAAACTGGTTAGTAATAAGTTAGAGTGTGTGCTTCAGTCCAGGAGAAGACCAAGAAACACTAATATATGATTCATGTTGCTTTATTTAACCCTCTGAGGTCCGAGGGTGTTTTGGGGCCTGGAAAAGTTTTGACATGCCCTGACATTTGTGCTTTTTTCAGTTGCTTACAAACATTTGAATGTTTAAAGTTGAATAACACTGTAATCAGCACAAACTGGGCTACAATAATATGTGAGCAGCATGTTATGTACATGATTGTGTTTTTGAGAAAACAATGTTTATGTGTGCTTAGTGAAAAACTACAATTTTAAAGTCACTGAAATAAGGCCATAAAACACATACAGAACATTTGATCACAAGGCTTTTGAGAACTGATCTTGAAGTCTAGATTTTTTGCTTCAAAATTATGTGAAAATCATCTTACTCATTCACAGAAAGCAATATATTGATTTAAATTTTCTAAGACACTTTTTGTGTAGAAAAGGTATATGCGAGGAGGCGTGAATGAT
>NW_015507134.1:45220-45960 GCF_001515645.1 Sinocyclocheilus grahami
TGTGGTCCAGGTTCTTGTGCAGGCAGGAATCTCCATTTCCATGACAAAGTGGGCTGCTTTGCTTTGGCTCTCTTTGCAACTCTCTTTGTTCTTTTACACTGTTATTCTCACATCTGAAATAAAAAAGTAAGCATGCTGTTTACACAAACTACATTATTAACATTACTGTGATGTTCACTGATACTAGGACTAATTTATTGAAACAAAGAACACAATTACCACATAGCAAACATATTTTACCACAAAGTAACTAAATCAAATGAAAGTAACATCTGTAAAATAGTGAATTGCACACTTACTCTAAAATTCTGAATGGAGTTGAAAACTGAACGAGTGCCCCCTTCCTATGAGAGATGCAGGTGAAGGCAAGAGTGGTGTACTCCCCACAGTACCTTAGTATAGTATGCATACTTCATGAGAAAACAATGCCAATTCTAACATTTTAACACTATCAACCACAAATAATATTACCACATATTCTGGGAATAATACAATTACTATACTGTGCACTTACTCAGTGTGATTTTCTAGCGAACTCAAAACTGAACGACGTGCGTGTGCCTTTCTTGTGCAAGATGCCGGTGATGCAGCCACAGTCCTAAACCAAAATGAAAACAGTTTCAAACATTTCAGCGTCATTACTCCATAAGACACAGGTATAACACATTCAAAATATTTACACCAGAACAGATCTTCATGAACAGAAGCTTAGTTACATTCACAAACACAAGCATGCTTTG
>NW_015507134.1:46498-47029 GCF_001515645.1 Sinocyclocheilus grahami
ACAGTACCTTAGTATAGTATGCATACTTCATGAGAAAACAATGCCAATTCTAACATTTTAACACTATCAACCACAAATAATATTACCACATATTCTGGGAATAATACAATTACTATACTGTGCACTTACTCAGTGTGATTTTCTAGCGAACTCAAAACTGAACGACGTGCGTGTGCCTTTCTTGTGCAAGATGCCGGTGATGCAGCCACAGTCCTAAACCAAAATTAAAACAGTTTCAAACATTTCAGCGTCATTACTCCATAAGACACGGGTATAACACATTCAAAATATTTACACCAGAGCAGATATTTATGAACAGAAGCTTAGTTACATTCACAAACACAAGCATGCTTTGTATGTAGGCCTATACAATCCAAAAACTATAGTTATAAACATATATGGCTATATTCGTGAACAGAGAATATCCTATCACAAGTTTTTACTAATCATTCTTACTGACATTAGGCTAGTAACGTTATAACTCGTATTACTTTTATATCGTATTTCTGTCTGTTATAGAACATAAAAAAA
>NW_015507134.1:47065-61995 GCF_001515645.1 Sinocyclocheilus grahami
TTTTCCTGAGGTAATCCCAAGCTTCTTGAGGTGAATTCTGTCTTATTCCTCTCAGCGCGAGCGCGACACGAACAGTACAACTTGCTGCTCTGTTTGCTGTGATGTGGGTGTTTACACGCCGCGCGCTTCACGTGGATGATTATAATATCAATAGCGCTCAGCGCGTGGGCGTGGTCACATTAGAGATAATGAAGGGAGATGTGAAAGACTGGACATCGCGTTGGTTTCATATGGATTACTTTATCACAGAATATTTGCTTTCGATAAGACTTGCTTAGTTTAATAGTAGACATGTCAAGCTTTCTATAGATATATCTCTCATGTCTCTTTGTTGAGTATTTGCTGAGTTACAGTTCATTTTAATGACGCGTTTCTAAATAAAGATTACGCAGACCAAGGTGGCAGACAGCACACCCTGTTTGTTTTCTTTATTTTATAAATGCACAAAGTTCTGTTGTTATTATGTGTGTAAACAAATAAAAAATATATTTTTTCAAGGGCAACAGCTCTGGTGGACATTCCTGCAGTCAGCATGCCAATTGCACGCTCCCTCAAAACTTGCGACATCTGTGGCATTGTGCTGTGTGATAAAACTGCACATTTTAGAGTGGCCTTTTATTGTGGCCAGCCTAAGGCACACCTGTGCAATAATCATGCTGTCTAATCAGCATCTTGATATGCCACACCTGTGAGGTGGATGGATTATCTCTGCAAAGGAGAAGTGCTCACTAACACAAATTTAGACAGATTTGTGAACAATATTTGAGAGAAATAGGCCTTTTGTGTACATAGAAAAAGTCTTACATCTTTGAGTTCAGTCCATGAAAAATGGGGGCAAAAACAAAAGTGTTGCGTTTATAATTTTGTTCAGTGTAGCAAGAATTGATCCTTAAAATATAGTGTTACTGATAAGGTCTGATAAGATGAGAGACTTATTGTTCACTGAACGCGCATTGTAGGATTTGGAAATTTTGAGTTTATCTTTAAAGGACTGTGGAAGGGATCACTTGCCCTGGTGGGCTGGTCAGAACCCAGGAACTCAGTCAACAACAGTTCTTTCTTTGATGACTTTACTGTGCTATGGAGCATGTAATAGGTGTGGTCTGTCCAAAGATAACAAATACAATGAAGTGAGTAATACAAACTTAAAATCCAATAATTTGACATTATCAATATTACTGGAAATAAATGAAATGCTACAGCTCAATGGATTGCCATATTAGCTTCTGAATAGGCCATTTAACCACAATCTTCATTAACACACATACTTGCAATTCACAATAGACAGATGAACTATCTCAACGTAGAACATGAGAACAATAGAAATAAAGCGATTATAGAATTTCACGTCCGATATACATAACGTGCATGTAAACAGGCGCTGGTTATGCACGCTCAATCAATCGAAAATAATTACCATAGCTGCAAATGCCGGCAAGATTACAACTTAATCTCAATATTAAGCATAATTTAACAAGATCAGCTCACTTTACAGGATGCACGCACACATATTACACCTGGATTTGGATCGGCTCGCATCTCTTCTCTCAAACTTTGCTGCGCAATCTTAAAATGGCGACAAGTCTTAAAAGAACAACAAGTCTTAAAGGGGCCACGCATGCAAGCCGTTTGTACACGCATTAAAAAGCACCGATTTCACCAAACGCGTGGATGTCAAGGATTTTGACGACTGCTCTGCACGTTGAAGCGCTGACAGGTTATTTAAATCGGCGTGCTCGATGAACATTATGCTGAAATGACGGCACCAAGGTGTTATCCGATGAGAAGCACATAAATGTAGAAGTTAGTGACAACAGCTCTATGCATTGAAGGGCTGACACGTTATTTAAATCAGCGCCCACTTGTGCCATTTGATGAACTTTGTGCTGAAATGATGGCACACAGATGTTATCCGATGAGGCGAGAGTAAACCTGCGCCTTGACGCACAGTGTATGTGGCATGGAGGTCACAGAATACCGACATTACGGCAAAGTTCATATATGTTGTTGGATAAATAATAATTCCTCTTTAGGTTCAGCAGATTAAAGACAGTGTACCTTAGAGCCATGAAGAGAAAGTCCCCGGTGACAGAAGTCTTGTTACCATGTGTGTCCTGGGCCCAGCAGTAGGAGGCACGCTCGCGGCAGATAAAACTCAGAAATAAAAACAGTAATCCAAGGATTAAAGTGCTGTTTCGCATCACGCTGGTGGCGGAGATGCCCAGGAACGTTCCAAAGCTCCAAAAGCCACCTCTGTGACTCGCAAAGACAATAATCACAATATAACAATATAACAGGTGAGAGGAAAGGCTGTCAAACATGCCAGCTTTCCCTTTCACCGGAAGTCAGTGAAAGTGTGTGCAGATCAGAGGTGCACAGTATAAGACAGAAACAAGCCCACAAATCTGAAATGATCTTATTGTTATAACACATTTTGATTGATCGAATTACTATTTTTATTAAATGCCGTATTCAGCTATTTTTAGAGCTCTGTATAGGTTATTTCACAAAACATTACACAAAAATAATAACCTAAAAATAACCATCAAGGAACATTGTGTATAAATACGTAAATTACTATAGGGAATTTAAAAATATCTAACTTATTGAAAACAATATTTTATGGTTGCAAAATAAGATGGATGTGTCGGAGAAAAAGTTGAGCAAAGATTAATACAATGCAAAGCAAGTCGATCCACATCAATATGTTCACCAAAAGGAGCATCAATAAAAGGAACAAGCTTGAAGACATTGTTAACCATTGGGATGAAACTGGAGAAAATAAAATTCCTTCCTGCCACAACTAATGTCTTCACTACAGTTGTTCTGATGTTAACTATATGTTTAAATTACAACTTTAATTTTATTTATTAAATTAATTTTAAATTAACATTGAAGTGTCATGGCAAACATGTTGAAGACTAGCACTCAGGAAGTCCATTTAGTTCCCTCTCAAACAATCCAATAATTGGCTTAAATAACCTCGGTGGGTGATGTCACTTGATTACGTGCAGCTGAGGAGTTATAAATAGATGTGAAACGGGCAAAGCTTCAGCTTTCTTTGTCTTCAGAGACCACATTGTGTATGTGTGTGCATTGTGTTCAGCATTTCACTGCTTGTGCTTTGTTTAAAAAAAAAAGAGAGAGTGATCACTTCTAGTGTGTCTGTTAGGAGATGCTTGCCACCTTGTGCACAAGTCATCTCTGACGATGACCTGCATGATTATTGCTTGGAGTGTCTCGGGGGGTGTGAGCACTGCGAGTCATTGACTATCAGAGTGCTCCACTGAGGCTCGCATTCTTTCAAGAGGGACGAGCCGCTGTGTCCTCATTAAGATTGTGTGGCTCGCATGTCAAGTTGGCTGGGTGTGCTTCTCTCTCATGTGCTCTTGCCAGATCGCAACGTTCCCCCGCCCACTATTAAAGCTAGCCCCGGCACTTCTTCAGAGCGAGCCGAGGTTGCGGGTTCTCTTGGCTCCGGCGAAATGGAAACTGAGAGTGCCGCCTCTGAGCACTCCTCACGTGATGACAAAGCATTTGAGGAGTTACTCGAGGTGGTGAGTAACTCCTCAAAATCGTCAACCTGCTATCTTGACACACTTCCCACATATTTTTTCAAAAGGGTGCTAAACTGTTTGGAAGCAGATCTCTTAGAAGTGGTGAATGCCTCACTTCTTTCTGGGACTTTTCCAAACTCCCTGAAAACTGCAGTTGTTAAACCCCTTCTGAAAAAGAGCAATCTTGATAACACCATATTGAGCAACTATAGACCAAAATCAAATCTTCCTTTTATAGGAAAGATTATTGAAAAGGTAGTCTTTAATCAGCTGAAACAGACCACTCAGATCATTAGGATCGAGTCAGTTAGAAATACTAAGAGTTCACACAAAACAAAGGGAGTCTGCTTTTAGTTATTATACCGCCCACAGTTGGAATCAGCTTCCAGAAGAGATCAGATGTGCTAAAACATTATTCACATTTAAATGCAGACTCAAAACTCATCTGTTTAGCTGTGTATTTATTGAATGAGCACTGTGCGATGTCCGAACTGATTGCACTATATTTTATGTATAATCGTCTTCTATTCTTAACCGTTTTAAATTCATTTTAAACCTCTTGAATAAATTTTTTAAATCATTTTCAAAGTTTTTAAATTCCTTGTTTTATTGTTGGGATTATTTTTTTTCTTTTCTTTTATGTAAAGCACTTTGAATTACTATTTTGTATGAAATGTGCTATATAAATAAACTTGCCTTGCCTTGCCTGGTGACTCACGTGGTGGCCAGGCTTAAATTAGACTGGCCACAGGAGCAAGAGAAGACACTCCAGGCTTTACAACAGGTTTCTGTCAGGTGGCCAGAGGGAAAGACCCCAAAATCGGTCTCTTCCCTTTTTCCCGGATCTCCATGATGAGTTGTCTCCTTCATGGAGCAAACCGTATTCCTCTTTGTACCCATGACGTCAATTTATTCGACTATCATGGGTGCTAAGGAGCAGGGGTATGCGATGATGCCCCAGGTGGAAGAGACGCTTGTGGGCTATCTCTCCCCTGGGAGTTCATCATCGCTGAAGAAGCCAACGCTCCCCGCTAAGCCCTGTGGGTTAACATCCTCACTGTTGGGGAAAGCGTTCCAGGCAGTGGGTCAGGCTGGTGCGGTCCTGCACACCATGGTGGTTTTGCAGGCGTACCAGGCTGACCTGCTGAAAGACCTGAGCATGGCTGGGAGCATTAGTGAGGAGGCATTTTCAAAGCTACACCGAGCCGCGGATTTGTCTCTTCGCACAACTAAGCAAGCAAGCGGCCCATGCCATTGTTCTATGGCCGCTATGGTTGCCATGGAGAGACACCTGTGTCTCAACCTCATGGGCATCAAGGATAGGGACAAGGTGTTCCTCCTGGATGCCCCCGTGTCGCCTTCCGGCCTATTTGGCGACTCCAAGAATACAGTCATCAGTAGGTATTGGGAGGCCAAAAAAACAAGCGGAAGCTTTGGATAGGTTTCTCCCCCACCGTGCTCCGGCATCGGGGCTGTTGGCCACATAGTCCGACCTGGTCCGGTTTCTCTGAGACGGGATGTTCAGATGGAGAGTGCTGCGAGCCGTGCGCCCCTTCATAGAGAGCAGCCTAGTAAGAGGCCGGTGTGGTGTTTGTTGAATAAACACTCTGAAAAATAAATGTATGAACTGGCGTGTAGCCTATTTATTTCTTAAGCACACAACCTCGGTTTTAGCTTGGGCTTCCCTATCACTTCTTTGTTCTGTCTTTACTCATATGTATCTGCTACCTATGTTTGTTACTATTACCATCTAGTGGACAATAACAGGAACATCAACTAATCACTACAGCCGGATCTTAGGATGATCATTTTGTCCAAGAGAAAAAAGTCCAATAGAGAATGTGGGCTCCTTCCCGGCACCCTCAGTTGACCGCTGTACAATCTCCGCCACCACTGTTTTTTTGGGAAGCAGTGGTCTCCAGCGAAATGTCACATGTTCGGTTTTCTCCTGGCACGTTTCAGGACACAGAACATCCCCCCAGCAAAGCGAAGTGTCAAAACTAGTTCCCCTTTCAGAGAAACTGGCAGTGTTCAAGCCACTGCCAAATATCTCTCCGTAGGTTGAAAGGACTGTAGAGAAAGGCTACAGGATGCAATTGGTGCATTGTTCTCCATTTCAACGGCGTGGTCTCCACTTCAGTGAAACCGGAACAAGCACATTTGTTGACACAGGAATTGCAAGCTCTGCTGGACAAAGGGGCCATAGAACGTGTTCCCTTACCAGACAGAGAGTCAGACTTTTACAGCCGGTATTTTCTGGTTCCCAAGAAAGATGGGGGGTTGCATCCAATTTTAGATCTCTGTGTGTTGAAACGCTACCTCAGAACATACAAGTTCAAGATGCTGACAATCAAAACGATTGTGTCTCTGATCCAATTGTGGGATTGGTTCGTGACAATTGATCTCAAGGACACATACATTCACATAGAAATCCTGCCACAACACAGGCAGTTCCTGAGGTTCGCTTTTCGGGGGCGAAGCTTACCAGTATCGGGTTCTTCCATTCGGCCAAGCCTTGTCACCCTACACATACACAAAATGCATGGATGCAGCACTGGCTCCTCTGTGACTCCAGGGCATCCGCATTTTAAATTACATAGATGACTGGCTGATTTTGGCCCATTCTCAAGACATCGGGATGTCGTCCTAGCTCATCTCAAATCTCTGGGGTTGAGACTCAGCGCCAAGAAAAGCGTTCTCTCTCCTGCCCAGAGGACAACGTATTTTGGGGTGGTATGGGATTCAATTACGTTGTGGGCACAGCTGTCTCCTGCATGTGTCGAATCCATTCTAAACACCCTAAGGAATATCAAGCTAGGCCAGAATGTTACCGTCCATTACATTCAAAGGGTTCTAGGTCTCATGGCCACTGCATCCATGGGAATACCTTTGGGCCTCCTGCACATGAGACTGTTTCAGTTGTGGCTCAGAGCCAGGGGGTTTCATCCAAGGGTCAATCCCTAGAGGCAAATCGGGGTTACGCGCCAGGGACTTCGTACCCTTTCTATGTGGTTCAGACCCCGGTTTCTGACTTTGGGTCCCACTCTAGGTGCGTGTTGTCATCGCAGGATGCTAACAACAGATGCTTCCCTCACGGGCTGGGGTGCAATCTTAGATGGCCTTCCCACCCAAGGGATTTGGAGAGGTTATTTTCTCGACTGGCACATCAATTGCCTCGAAATGATTGCTCTATGTCCCTGAAATACTTCCTACAGCAGTTAAGAGGCTACCATGTCTTAGTGCGGTTGGACAACTCTTTGTTAGTCTCTTACATAAATCGCCATGGCGGACTGCAGTCGTGCCGCCTGAACAGGCTAGCGCAGCAGGTTCTGCTTTTGGCACAGGACAAGTTCCTGTCCCTCAGGGCGATTTATATTTCCCAGGCATATGAATGTGGGAGCAGACTTGCTGTCCGGACAAGCTGTGACACATGGGGAATGGAAACTCCACCCCAAAGTAGTCAGTCAAATATGGGAAAGATTTTACTAAGCAGAGGTCGACCTCTTTGATTCACAGGAGACAGCACAATGTCCCCTCTACTTCTCTCTGACTCCACCAGCTCCCCTGGGTCTGGACGTAATGGCCCACCATGGCCCAGACTGCGTCTTTATGCATTTCCCCCGATTGCTCTGGTCCTGGGAGACCTGGCCTAGGTCCGTGATAAAGGGTCTCGCCTCTTACTGATAGCGCCCCATTGGCTGACCAGAGTGTGGTTCTCAGATCTAATATCCCTCTGCGTCGGCTTGCTGTGGGCGATTCTGGTCAGCAGAAATATCTTATCTCAGGCACAGGGGACAGTGTTTCATCCCCAGCCCGAGCTCTGGAACCTGGAATGTCTGGCTGCTAAGGGGGACCAACTATGGGATGCTGGGCTTCCAGCAGATGTAGTACAGGTAGATGGTAGTATTGGTAGATACATAGTACATGGTAGTATTCTACCATGAATAGGCAAATTTTTCCGGCTTCCGGCTTCACTACCATTCGGACGTTCTTGCTTACTGCTCTGCACTTTGCTTCCTATTTCTGTACTTTTCTCTGATTTTTCTAAGATTTTTACCTCAGCTGATCAGCACAGTCCTCAAACAACACATTTTTGGCACTAACACTAAAACGGAAAACTCTTTGGGACTGGAATAATACCACGAAAAAGAAGACTTTGCCTCCCACTGCCAGCAGCTTACATTATGGAGACTGGAAAACACAGCTGTCTACAATCAAACAGAAGAGAAAGAAAATGCCTCCTGTTGAATCTACTTGCTGCATAAACTGCCACAAACTTCTACAAAGGATTGCGGTTCTTGAAACAAAGTTACTTGCTGGACTTCCAAAACAGGCAGAACACTCAGCAGACCGTCGTCACGGACCCCCTCAGCATACAGCCGGTAAGTCCCATGAATCTAGTCAATCTCAACAGTTTATACCAAGTGTAGAGGAACAAGCCGAAACTGATTGTCACACTAATCGATGGCACAAACAGGGAGCGAGACCCAAAGGCAGTAGAGACATCAGATTGTCACGAGTTTCTCGTATTGCTGCTGTAGCATCCTCTATCCCAGATAATGCTATGACAAGATTTGTGAATACTGGTATTCTACCACCCCCTATACATCTTGAGAACAGATTTGAAGCATTAATAAATGCGGGTGAGGAATCCCCAAATGTGATTAAACATGGATCGGATCAGCCAGCAGCTAACATCGCTACTAACAGGCACTCAAGGTCGAGCAGACAGCGGCATTCAGCTCAGAGCGCAGCCGAGCCCAGGACTCTGATAGTGGGTGACTCTATTATCAGAAACATTAGTAGCAGAAATACAGCAACATATTGCCTTCCTCAAGCAACAGTTTCTGGTGTAAACAAGGAACTTCGGAAAATTCTAATGAAGCACAAGACTGCGAAGCGAATCATCATCCATGTGGGGAAGAATGATATTCAGAAAGAACAGTCAGAAGGACTTAAGAAGGACTTCAGTGAACTCTTTTAAACACTTTGAAGATTTTAAGTTCAGTCATTTATCAGTGGACCACTCCCAGCAAGGGGAATAACTATGTTTTCACGGTTGCTTGGGCTGAACACATGGCTACAAAGAATCTGCAGCTTAAAAGGAGTCAATTTCATCGACAACTTCAATCTTTTCTGGGGCCATAGACTGTTTAAACTGGATGGCCTCCACCCAAACAAACTTGGTGCAAGAGTGCTAAAGAACAATATCTACTTCTCCCTTCGTCATCCTTCAGTATTGTGTGCCAAACTACTCAAACTGAATGGCACACACACACCTGGACAGAGTACGAGTGACGACAGAACTTCATATCAGCTTCCGAGTCATCATGTGGTTGACACATCCCACAAGGACACTGATAACACCACGCAGCCACAACAAGCACTGCTCATGGAAACTATCCCGGCTAAGCCCTGCCCACAGAGCTCATCACAGACAGAATGTGATGTATCAGAACAGCTCGAAGACTCAGCACCCAAGGATGACTTTCTGGAAAACAGCCAGGGAAACCAGGACAATGTATTTCATTCACCAGACACATTATAACTCTCTCCAGCATTTCCACTTCTAAGCTTCTCGCAGAAAATGTAGGAACTGGTTTATGCTAGGACCAAACTCTCCCACTCTTTTGCTGCAAGCCCCCAGATATCAACTAAAAAACGGCGGGCCCCACAACCACCAAAGCCTGTGGGCCCAGCTCGTCCTCCTCCTCCAGTGAGAGCTCTCCGGCCGCTGCCACAACGCCAGGATCCAAACCCTCCTCCATCTGCTGTAGGTGAACCAAAAACAACTGATAGCAGCTCTCAGTGAAATGTGTCGGGTCCCCGTTATATTAGCAGCAACATTCACAAATGTTTACAGAACAAGTGAACTGGAACACAGTTTTATCTATTTCTGTTTTATCACGTGATAGAAAGTCTAAGGCCTTCTCAGGTTGTACGGCTGACTCATCTAATCTGCGGCCTGTTATGCATCAAATTAATATTGCTGTTGAGACAAAATGCAATGACATCAAGTTAGCTTTTTTAAACATTCGCTCACTAAAAAAATAAATCATTTCTAGTAAATGACTTAATAACCACAAAAAAACTGGATTTTATGTTTCTAAACGAAATATGGCTAGAAGACAGCTGCAGTGCAATGGTCCTCAATGAAACAGCCCTTCCTAACTTTACTTTCATGAGTGTTTGCAGGACTGTTAGGAGAGGTGGAGGTGTAGCTGCTCTATTTAAAGATGTCTATCAATGCAAGCAAGTGTCATTTGGTCAGTGCTTGTCTTTTGAATATCTAGGGATTATGTTGAAAGGTGCTCCATGCATTCTGTTTATCATTATCACTATAGCATCTATAAAGACAAAGCTAGACAGTCATTCTTCTCAAACCTTATAAACAGTAACTTAAGCAACACTCACATACTTTTTGCTACTGTTGGGAGACTGATAAACCCCCCAAGTCAGATTGCCAGTGAAATGCTCTCCGACAGCAAATGCAATGAGTTTGCTTCCTTCTTTTCTGAGAAGATCAGTAATATCAGGAAGGCGATTAGCACATTCCCAAATTATGCAGAGGTCAGACAGATTCGACCACAATACCAAAAAGAAGATACTGTCTGCTTTTGAAGAAATTGATAGCAACATTTGGAAGAAATAGTACAGCACCTTAAATCGTCAACCTGCTGTCTTGACACACTTCCCACATATTTTTTTCAAAAGGGTGCTAAACTGTTTGGAAGCAGATATCTTAGAAGTGGTGAATGCCTCACTTCTTTTTGGGATGTTTCCAAACTCCTTGAAAACTGCAGTTGTTAAACCCCTTCTGAAAAAGAGCGATCTTGATAACACAATATTGAGCAACTATAGACCAATATCAAATCTTCCTTTTATAGGCAAGATTATTGAAAAGGTAGTCTTTAATCATCTTAACTACTACTTAAACTCAAATGAATACCTGGACAATTTTCAATCTGGTTTCCGACCGCATCACAGCACAGAGACAGCGCTCATTAAGATAACAAATTATATTCACTTAAATTCTGATTCTGGCAAAATATCAGTGTTGGTACTACTAGATCTCAGTGCTGCGTTTGACACTGTCAATCATAACATATTACTAGAGAGACTGGAAAACTGGGTTGGACTTTCTGGGATGGTAATCAAATGGTTCAGGTCATACTTAGAAGGGAGAGGTTATTATGTGAGTATAGGAGAGCATAAGTCTAAGTGGACGTCCATGACATGCGGAGTCCCACAAGGCTCAATTATTGCACCGCTCTTGTTTAGACTGTATATGCTCCCACTACAATGTCGCCAAATGACTACAGCCCCATTGACTCCCTCTGCCAATGCATTGATGAAATTAACGGTTGGATGTGTCAGAACTTTCTTCAGTTAAACAAGGAAAAAACTGAAGTCATTGCATTTGGAAACAAAGATGAAGTTCTCAAGGTGAATGCATACCTTGACTCTAGGGGTTTGACAACTAAAAATCAAGTCAGGAATCTTGGTGTAATTCTGGAGACAGACCTTAGTTTCAGTAGTCATGTCAACGCAGTAACTAAATCAGCATACTATCTTCTAAAAAAACATTGCAAGAATTAGATGTTTTGTTTCCAGTCAAGACTTGGAGAAACTTGTTCATGCCTTTATCTCCAGTAGGGTGGACTATTGTAATGGTATCCTCACCGGCCTTCCCAAGAAGACCATTAAACAGCTGCGGCTCATCCAGAACGCTGCTGCCATAATTCTGACTAGAACCAGAAAATCTGAGCATATCACACCAGTCCTCAGGTCCTTACACTGGCTTCCAGTTATATTTAGGATTGATTTTAAAGTACTTTTACTCGTTTATAAATCACTCAATGGCCTAGGACATAAATACAAAGCAGATATGTTCACTGATTATAAACCTAACAGATTTGTGCTGTAGGCAAAAATTTCATTTGGAAACTCTGCCCTTACAGCACCTGTTAGCAGAAACATACTGGATGTTTCAACTCTTGTTTTCTTTGATTTGCCCAAAATGAAAGTGTCATCTAAAAAAATTAAAATAAATATACATAGCATCATCTTAAAATAATTTCATCATTCTCAGATTTGAAATACATGGTAAGACTTGTGTCTTTAGCTGCAATGAGTTTCTGGACTCTAAATGTTTCTTCTGAAAAATTTGCCAAATCTGCAACACAGATTCCGAGTAGTGTGCACTCTAGTGAGTTCAGATGTTTAACAAAAGTACAGCAAAATCGATTGTTGGTGAATTTTACAGCTTGTGAAAATAAGGTGAGGAGAGACTGACTTATCAAGCCCCCTTCACTGAACATACTGTAGCCTATATTTAGGCCGATGATAAAATCACATTATTAAAATACTTATCTTAAAAAGTATTTTAATAATGTGATTTTAACATCGGCCTAAATATACGCCAAAGGCTGCTGTATGAGTTCTCACCAAAGACTATGGCACAAAAGTCAATATCACATTCTGTGTACTGATATTTGCTTGTCCATTGCCCCTTAAAAGTGTCTAAACATAATGATACTTCATGATATGACAACATACAGTACGAACAATCCCCACAGATATACATTAATATGTCCTTCTGTAATGTGGGGTTTGGGTTTTGTTTTATGTTCATGTTTTCATGTCTTTTATTTTGTAATTGGTTCACCCTGTTAGTGTCATGCTTCCCTTGCCCTGTTGTCTTCATGCTATTGGTTCCTCTGTTCATTGTGTCATGTTCTGATTGGTTGTTTTAGTCATGTGTCTTGTTTCCCATTGGTTTGTTCTTGTCATGTGACCCTCATTTGCTGTTATAAGTAGCCATCATGTTGTCATTGTGCCTGGTCGTGTATTGATGTTGTAACCCACTGTCGGTGAGTCTAGTCTGTTTATGCCTCGTCAAGTCTGTTCATGCCTCGTCAAGTCAAGTCAAGTCTGTGTATCTAGTCTTCGTCTGTTTGGATTATATTTGGATCACTTTGTAAATAAACTGCACTTGGGTTTTTCACTACACTCGCCTTCGGTGGACTGATTCGTTACAGAATACACAACGCCCACAATGAACCCAGCAGATAGTCTTGTTCACCTTCGCCAAGGAAACCGGGACATTGAGGATTATGTGGAGGACTTTTGTGGACTTTGTCACCAGGTAGATGAATTGATAGATACTAAACATGGTAGGATTACATACTGTATAGATGACAGGAACGAGTGGTTCCTTCATAAGCCTGCATAAAACAGTATACAATATAAAAGACAATATACAAGGAAATTAACAACATACACAATGACCTGAAGGATATGTGTGTTCATTCAAAGAAAGGTTTTCCTATGAATTAATTAGAGAAGAGTCCATTTTTACTGTGCATTGTGTCTTTCCTATGGAAAATGTAGTGAGTTTCTCTACCCACATTCCTTTGGGCAATAAAACCAGTGATATCAGCATTGGTTGCCATGGAATCAGAGTCCTATTCTGCCTTTCTGAGGTGTTAAGACGCATTTCGGGGGAAGGGTCCATAGGCCCTCATATGGCTTGTTAACTGAGGGGGGTTACAGAGTGTTTGTTAAATATAACTAACAAAATATATTGTGTGTCTGATTGGTCCAGACGCTAGGTTAGCTATCCATCCAATAGACAACAGCGAGTGACATCAAAGGTGCAGAACAATCAGACCCGCACCTGCCACTCACGGCTGGGAGACAGTGGTGGCTCTCTGGCTGTTGTTGCCTCCAGGAGTGGTTGTGGTGCCATGGTGGATGCTGTCAGGTGGTGTGCTGTGGTGATGTAGGCTGTAGCAAGGTGAGGGTCCTCGAGGTTGTGCAGCAGGTGTCGAGGCTGTGTCACCTGTCATCCTGAAGTGAGTTGGTCTGGGTAAGATGGTTGCTTGTCGATGTTGTTAGCCAGTAGGCTATTCGTGGTACCCGTGATGTGGAACAGCCAGGTTAGACTCTCACTGGTGAGAGTGCAGGTGGTTCCAGGGATTGCAGGGTATTGTTATGGAGATTTTGTAGTGTGCAGAGAGTTTCAGACTGACCTAGTGATGATGGCAGGAGAGCAGCAGGTGGTTGTTAGCCCTCAGTTTTGCTCGAATGTCACTAGAAATATGATGTTAACAGTGTCGCTTTTCTCTTGTGGCGGCACCGACTGGAGCGTGCCTGAGTTGTGTTGGTAGAGGTTTCGCTGTTGGGCATGTGGGCCCGTTGCTCCATCCAACGTTGTCTGGCTGCTTCTGGGGTGTCGACTGGTTTCAAGGGATGCTCCTCCCTTGGAGGGGTCTGATGCTGTGTTGCGTCAGGCAAGGAGTCAGAAGTTTGTCCTTCTCAGTACTCCTTAGTTGAGTTTTGTGCAAGGAGCTCTTTTGCAAGTGTCAGTGGTTCCTGTAACTCAGAAGTAGGCGTGTCCAGCTGTCCTTGTGTAGCCTCCGTTCGGCACCTGTGTGGAGGAGGATGTTGTGGTGGACTGCCATTGGACATACGTGGTGTTTGCAGGATGAGGATGCCCTTTTCCATTGCTTCTCCCAGTGGTTGTCTGGAACCTGGGTTTGTTGCCATGGTGATGGCTCTGTCCTATTCTGGCTAGGGGCTTTCTGTAGAAGGGTTTTGCATTGTGGCAATGCTGGGTGCCTTCTGTAGCCCGCTTTGGATTCTGAGTTGTGAAATTCAGAATCAGTGGGGTCTTACAAACACCTTTAGTGGAGGCCTTGTGCTTGTTAAAGGCCTTCTGTGTTAGGTCACACAGTGGTTGAATAGGCATTGCGTGGCAGGCTATAATGCCTAAATGGTGACTCACAATAGGATGGAGGATTCGGAGGAAAAGGCTCTTGAAGCTGGTGTGTCCTCGGCCATCCCAGGCCAATTGCGAGCTCCGAAGTAAGCTCGTTGAAGTCTGTGGTAGTAACCATGGGGAGTTTCATGCTGGCCCTGTTTGGTGTCTAGGGCAGTGATCAGTTCGTGTTCAGACTCTGGGTCTGAGAATTCCTTTATGATGGCTTGTTTAAGCTGCTGGTGAGGCCACTCTCAGGATCAGTTCCTTTGATGTCCTCAGGATCTCTGCAGTATTTAGGTTGCCAGATGTATTGTCTCTGGCCAGCTCGTTGGGGTCTGTGGGGCCACACGGTGTGTGTGTCTGCAGTGATCCTCTGGAAGGGTCCCTGCCCCACCCCCCTGTGGCTGCTGGCTGGTGACGTGTGAACAGTGGGCTCTCGCCCCCCCCTCGCAGGTTCGGACTCTTGGCTGAGGGGGTCTGAGCCTGCTTGCCAGGGGAAGTTCTGTGTCATTGTTGTCTGTTCACCTTGTGGTCTGGAAGCATATTTCAGTTCATTTGTGACATTGAATTCACCTTGGCTTCATTTGACTTTACCCGATTGGTGTTTG
>NW_015507134.1:62781-70858 GCF_001515645.1 Sinocyclocheilus grahami
TTCCAGGGATTGCAGGGAATTGTTATGGAGATTTTGCAGTGTGCAGAGAATTTCAGACTGACATAGTGATGATGGCAGGAGAGCAGCAGGTGGTTGTTAGCCCTCAGTTTTGCTCGAATGTCACTAGAAATATGATGTTAACAGTGTCGCTTTTCTCTTGTGGCGGCACCGACTGGAGCGTGCCTGAGTTGTGTTGGTAGAGGTTTCGCTGTTGGGCATGTGGGCCCGTTGCTCCATCCAACGTTGTCTGGCTGCTTCTGGGGTGTCGACTGGTTTCAAGGGATGCTCCTCCCTTGGAGGGGTCTGATGCTGTGTTGCGTCAGGCAAGGAGTCAGAAGTTTGTCCTTCTCAGTACTCCTTAGTTGAGTTTTGTGCAAGGAGCTCTTTTGCAAGTGTCAGTGGTTCCTGTAACTCAGAAGTAGGCGTGTCCAGCTGTCCTTGTGTAGCCTCCGTTCGGCACCTGTGTGAAGGGTGTGGAGGAGGATGTTGTGGTGGACTGCCATTGGACATACGTGGTGTTTGCAGGATGAGGATGCCCTTTTCCATTGCTTCTCCCAGTGGTTGTCTGGAACCTGGGTTTGTTGCCATGGTGATGGCTCTGTCCTATTCTGGCTAGGGGCTTTCTGTAGAAGGGTTTTGCATTGTGGCAATGCTGGGTGCCTTCTGTAGCCCGCTTTGGATTCTGAGTTGTGAAATTCAGAATCAGTGGGGTCTTACAAACACCTTTAGTGGAGGCCTTGTGCTTGTTAAAGGCCTTCTGTGTTAGGTCACACAGTGGTTGAATAGGCATTGCGTGGCAGGCTATAATGCCTAAATGGTGACTCACAATAGGATGGAGGATTCGGAGGAAAAGGCTCTTGAAGCTGGTGTGTCCTCGGCCATCCCAGGCCAATTGCGAGCTCCGAAGTAAGCTCGTTGAAGTCTGTGGTAGTAACCATGGGGAGTTTCATGCTGGCCCTGTTTGGTGTCTAGGGCCGTGATCAGTTCGTGTTCAGACTCTGGGTCTGAGAATTCCTTTATGATGGCTTGTTTAAGCTGCTGGTGAGGCCACTCTCAGGATCAGTTCCTTTGATGTCCTCAGGATCTCTGCAGTATTTAGGTTGCCAGATGTATTGTCTCTGGCCAGCTCGTTGGGGTCTGTGGGGCCACACGGTGTGTGTGTCTGCAGTGATCCTCTGGAAGGGTCCCTGCCCCACCCCCCTGTGGCTGCTGGCTGGTGACGTGTGAACAGTGGGCTCTCGCCCCCCCCTCGCAGGTTCGGACTCTTGGCTGAGGGGGTCTGAGCCTGCTTGCCAGGGGAAGTTCTGTGTCATTGTTGTCTGTTCACCTTGTGGTCTGGAAGCATATTTCAGTTCATTTGTGACATTGAATTCACCTTGGGTTCATTTGACTTTACCCGATTGTTGTTTGGAGTTGTCTCGCTGCTGAGCAAGGACTTGGATTTCAGCTCGGGCTGCTTGCAGGTGGCAAGTCATAGGCGTTAACTCAAGTGTTTTTCTCATTAAGTTCCACATACACTGTTTTTAACAGTGATTTTGTGTGGAACAGTTCTCTTTCCAAGTCCTGTCTGGTGGCTTTTTCAAGCTGCTCTCTGTGTTCAGCAGCTGTTAGTACCTCCTGAAGACTGGTGATTTCCTTCTGTTGCGCCATTCTGTGAAGGTTCCTTGCATCCGTTCTGTGCCTTCTCTCGTTGAGCAGGTGTCAGTTCCCTGTAGAATTCTGAACTTGCAGGTTCAGTTAATTTACCTCCTGTCTGAGGCCCTTGAGGGTGTGGGCCAAGGAGAAGATGATGCTGGTCAGATCCTGGTGGTTCAGGCTGGGTGTCAGGTGTCCACTTGTGTCGGAGTCTCGCTGTTCCTTTCTCTGCCATTGCAGGTCATTGGCTGCTTTGAGCTGAAGGATGTCCATTACAGTGTTCCTGCTGGGTTTCCAGGTGGTCCTGGTGAGCTGGCAGGGCTGGATGTCTATGGAATGTCTACGACATACTGGCACACTCGTGGGAACACCAGAGAGAGAGAGGCACAAGGCAATGCAAGTACGTACAGAGGTGTTAAGCTATCTCTATGGGGAACAGCTGTGTAGGCCATGTAAGGTATGAATAGCTGGTGAGGGGCAGCCAGTGAGGTGCTATGTTTTTGTGTTCGTGAACACAAAGAGAGAGTTTGAGTAACTTTGTTGAGGGGGCTGTAAACAGGGGTCACTATGACAAAACTGAAATAAAATAAGATGAAATAAAAAAAAAGAAAGGGAAGAAGGAAGATTGTACCTATTTTTTTTGTTGTTGCTAGGAAATATGGCTAAGCAGGTGTCACTTGTGGGTGATGCTGCAATAGACTCATAAACCTAGGGTTAGACTATTAGCTAAGCTAGCAGGGACACACCAAATACCTCAAGGTCAAAAGGAAAAAGAAACAATGGGAAATGTTCCTAGTTCTATCTGGGCCTACATTGTGTTGAACAGTAACTGCACTTAAATGTACTAGGCCTGGCACTGAGGAGTGAGGAGAAGTAGAGAGGAAACAGGGATTAGGCTACCAATAACCTGTATAACTCATTAAGGAAACAACAAACAGTTGCTAGAACTACTGTAATCCTATACAAAGAGCGAAGATGGTGAAGGTAAAATAACTAAAATGAGGTAAAAGTACTACGAAAAGGTCCTAATAGCTGTAGGAAAGTAAAAGTAAAAGTAAATAAACAAATTGATTTAATTAAATCTCAGATTGATAAAAATCAATTTAGCTGAATTGGTACATTCATGCTAAACAAATGTAAATAAATGCAATAAAATCAAAGAGAGGTAGAATAAAGTCAAAACAAAAATAAACAATAACACAAGTAAAACCAAAGTATGTGGGGAGGGACCGACCTAACTGAATCCAAAGAGAAGGTGATAGCATAAACAGGAAGTAAAACCAGGAGTGATGGGGATAGAGAGAGAGAGAGAGAGGAGTGGTTTGAAAGTTACATTTTACACACCTATCTAAGTGTTAGTCGGATGCTAATAGCTAGCAGTTGAGGTAAAGGGCTTAGCATAAATGCCTGTGCGGCTGCTAAAGAGTTAGCATTGGCTACACGCAGTTCTTTGCTGTTGTCAGATTAACCGGAAGAGTCTGCTCACACTTCCGGGTCACGTGTTGATAGGAGACCAATGCAAGCTCACATCATGTGCAAGTGAAGCAGACCTTGCACTGCTGTGAACATGCATGGGAAACTCAAGTGGGGCATAACAGTCAGTTATGACATGTCACATACAACTTCATTCACAAATCACAAGAGCACATTCACTTCACAGGCAATGGTGAATTCATAGTTAGCTACGCTAGAATAACACCATTCATTTGACGTAAATGTTTCACATGAGCGGATCAATATGAATACAATGATACATAACACATATGGAATGTTTTTATTATTTATTATCTCTAAAAAGGGGAATATTTATGATGAATTATAACTGGTTATGATTCATAATAAATATTTAGATTATATCTTCGAATTAACTGTAGCAGAATCAATATTACAATTATTTGATCTGTCCGTCCACCGAGCAGACAATATAATCATTTATCAATTCAAGGAATGTTTATTTTTATGGCCACGGAACAATAAACTGTCCTTCTTTGTACAGTGCTAGCATAAGGCCTTAAATCAGTGAAATGAGGAGCATCGCTCAGATCACCTACAACAGTGCTAAAAAAGGGCATTTCTTCGCCCAAGAGCAGACCGATTTATTCTGGTACCATTTATATGGGGTTGCTAATCTGAGATTCCTTCGTCAGAAAAGGCGTACCCTCTACTAACAACAGCAATTAGGATTTCTTCGCTAAAATCAGGTTTGTTTCTTATCATACGATTCAAACACATTATAGCACTGAAAACGTTTTACTGCTTGTAGGAAGGCACATTCAAGCTATAGTTTTATCTGATTTTGATCAGAAACTGGTATGCGCATGTATAAGAAAACTCATGAGACAGACACATAAGATTGATTACTGGGTCTGCTTGCAAGCAATGTTTAAAATGATGCCACCGTTCTAAATCACTGCTAGTACTGCATAAAGTAGGACAACTATTACTTTCCTGGCCATGTGAATGCTGGGATGTTTCTGGCTAGCTTGTCAAGGTCTCTGGGGGTCACATCATGCACTGCTGCAGGGATGCTTGGAAGGGACCCCCTCCTCTCTGTGGTTGCTGGAGGTATTATGGTTCTGTCTGCTGAGTTGTTAAGCAGAAAGTGCTGTCTCCCCCCTTCGTAGCTTGGTGCACCTGAGGGAGTTTGCACTGCTGAGTGAGGGTGCAGGAATAGGGTGTCTCTCCCACTGTGTTTCTATTTGCAGCCTATAAGAGTACCTGAGTTCCCTTTGGACCATGTCAAGTTTGTCTTGAGTGTTGTTCAGCTGCTGGATCAGAGTCTCAATTCTGGCAACTTTGTCTAAGAGCTCAGAATTTGCTGCTTTAATAGTAATTTTTTGTGGGAAAGTTTCCTTTCCAGGTCCTTTCTGGCTACCTTTTCCAGGTGCTCTTGCTGTTCAGCAGCTGTCAGAGCCTTTTGAAGTCTATTGATTTCCTCCTGAAACTCCATTCTGCTGGGGTCCTTTTGGGATACCACCGTGATCCGTTGCTTCAGATCATTTACCTCCTGTTTCAGACCCATGTAGTCTTTATAGTCATAACTCTCGCTTGAGTCATGAGTCAGTGGTACTCTTCCCTCTGTGTCCAGTTGTTTTCGGCTTTGGTGCAGTAGGTTGTCGGCAGCCCTGGCTAGAAGGGTGCTCCTCACAACGCCTGGCCAGTCCTCTTGGTCTGCCATCTGGGCAGTTAGACTGAGCATCTGCAACATTTTGGCAAACTTGTGTTGAGAGTAAGGGCTAGAGACTAATACAAGATCAAACAGAGTGTGAAGCTAGGTTTTACAGCTAGGTTTTGCCAGGTGTGGTTAGCTAAAGTATTAGGTTATTATCTTAGCTGTGGATGACAGAATGCTAAGATAGGTTTGGGTCAGCATATGTTTGCTGAAAAGGGCGTAAACAGAGTTCTGATTGATGACTTAAGACTGTTCTTGTTGTCAAATGATCACTCAGAACTTACTGATGGTTCACAACAGGCTCAATCTCTGAGGAAGGGAAGTAGATAGAGGAGGGAAAAGTAAGAGGGAGAGCATTCCTATTCAGATTATGCTTATTACTTGGTTCTCAGGACTATAATTATGCCCTAGTATTTGTCTAGATGACTTGTGTAACAGGGTCATAAAAAAAGAGCACATGTTGAAAATAAACTAATCAAAAATAGAAGTGTCTCTGGTTCCTTTTGAGGTTCAGAGAGAACATCAAACCAAAGGGGAACAAAAGGGGGCATAACCTGTAAATGGATTTAACTTTAGCTGACTGCTATTATTAAAACAGGGTAATCAATCTGGTATTAGGAACAATCAGTAGCACTAGTGATTAACTGTAAGATTTGTGTTGGGCAACACACCATGGCTGGTCACAGCTGCTGCGTGTTCAGCTCCCATGCCGAGGCCATACTATGTGTGTGCCCCACCCTCCGTAGCATGTTATTCACTGTGTTACTAAAAACACCCTATAACTTAATAATTCTTCTCTAGATAGACAGTTAAAATGTAATTGAATGTAGATTTAATTAACTAGTAACTAAGCAATAGCATTCAGGAAGGATACATCTAAGATTGTTACATTCACTGAGACAAATTGAAGATGGGGAAACAGAAAAAGAACAAAAAAAAAGAAAGTGAAAAATCAGAAACATAGGATTAGGTTAAGATGAAACTATGCTAAGTCGTGTTAGCTTAGCCGCTTAAGGTGGTTTGTTTACAACATGGCATCACCAGGTGATGCGTGTGCTATGTGGAGTTAGCACTTCCTGTGACACGTCATTGTCATGGTAACCAATGCATGCCAGTGCAATTCAAGCAGTTTAGTGTCTGCCTATTTCAAAGAAGTTGCTCACAGTTTTAAAACGTGGTGCTTTCAGTCCTTCAAGACTTGTTGCATTAAATAAGCACTTCTGTGAGTGCTTCTCTAATTTAACAATAAACTTCTTGCACTTGTTTAAAGAATAACAAAACAGGTTTACTGTAAGTTAAAGCCGGTTTAAACATATATGTAGTTATGTGTGCCTCACATGAATACTGACATACAGTATTACACCTTTAGTTTCACTCAGTGAGTGAAACACAGTAATGACCACCAGGTTGCTTGGCTTGTATATATACAGTCAAAGTGTAGATGAATTGCATCAGTCTAATTATAATCTATGAGGCCTTTATGCTGTAGAAAGAGGAGCATCACTCAAATCTACCTTGATATAACTGTACTGAGATTTCTTCTTCAGAAACCATTTAAACAATACTGCAATTTTGTGATTTCTTCAATAAAGCAGATTAATACATTATGGTACAGTTTGGACATGCTGCTGAGCTGAGATTCCTTCGTCAGAACAGACTTATGCTTTAATACTGAAATTAGGGTTTCTTTGCTAAAATCAAATTAACCTTACACTGATACCATTAAGCATGAAATACATAAAGACTCTTTCAATCATAATAGAGGTACCAATTCAAGCCCTTACTTTTTCTGCATTTAAACAATCCAGCAAATATGGACACAAATGCGTATCTCAAGTCACGCCCCATTCTAACCTGGACTATCAAGCACACACTTTTAGGTTGACAGTGTTTTAAGCTCATAACCTTTGTTTTATCATGCCAGAATGGAATCAGAGGCCTATTCTGCCTTTCTGAGGTGTTAAGGGGGAAGGGTCGGGGGAAGGGTCCATTGGCCCTCATATGGCTTGTTAACTGAGGGGTGTTACAGAGTGTTTGTTAAATATAACTAACAAAATATATATTGTGTGTCTGATTGGTCCAGACGCTACAGTTTATATGGTGTGTGTGTGTGTGTGTGCGTTTGTTGGTCCTATTTAAAGTTTTTTTTTTTTTTTTGTGCTCGGAGAATAAAATTTTGAAAATCAATTGTAACAAGTTTCAAACATGTTGCAGATGGAATTAAGAACCTAGCCAGTGTACTTTCTTAAATATTAATATATATATTTCATCCTTCCCCAAATGCATTTGTAAAAAGTATACTATTTTACAAATTAAAATAGTATACTTTTGTTTCAACTCAAGTTTGTGCTTGATGAAACATGAAATAACGTCTCAGGTTACTTATGTAACCATGGTTCCCTGAGTAGGGAACGAGACACTGCGTCCTCTAGGGGTTGCTATGGGGGAGACGCCTCGTCGTGACCCGTGTCTGAAGCATACATTGAAAAAACACCAACTCGTTGGCCGGCGACAGCCATGACGTCCCTACCGGTGCGACTATAGTATAAATAGGCGCTGGGAGCATACATCATTCACTTTTTATTCTGAAGCTTGCGTCCGCAGCATGGCAAGAAACCTAGAGGACTCAGTGTCTCGATCCCTACTCAGGGAACCATGGTTACATAAGTAACCTGAGACGTTCCCTTTCATGGGAACTTCGAACTGCGTCCTCTAGGGGTTGCTATGGGGAACGGTATACCCACACCACCATGCTGAGGGGAGTGCATGCCAGAACCATGGCGAGCACTAAGTACCAACTCTACCATATTGCTATGGGAGTCGCCCCTGGGACGTTAGACGGCTGTCAGTGACGTTATTCCCTACGGCCAAAGGCCTAGGCTACATACCCCAAAATACTTACCAGTTAGGGCCAGACTCCTGGGCCCGGGGTAGAGCTCAATGCTTGGAATCATGAATAGATTAGATCATGAATAGAATCATGAATAGATACCGCACGTTCCTCTTTGTATGTGCTGAAGGAACTGTCTCAACAGACCCTTAGTAGCAACACCCTGCTAAGTAGGTATCCAGAGGATACATAGGAGGAGTGGTGCCCAAGGCGGAACCAGGGTTTTAAACCACTCAGAAAGAGCACGAAGTCAATGCGCATAGCTCTTACCATACAGGATTTTAGAAAAGTGGGCAAAGCATAACGTGCACACTTACCACTTATGTGGATTTTAGAAAGTGGGCAAAGCATAACATGCACACACTTGAATACCGTTCTAG
>NW_015507134.1:71784-72672 GCF_001515645.1 Sinocyclocheilus grahami
TACCATACAGGATTTTAGAAAAGTGGGCAAAGCATAACGTGCACACTTACCACTTATGTGGATTTGTAGAAAAGTGCACAAAGCTTAACGTGCTGCACTTATTTTAGAGTTTTCCAAGCATCTGTTTACAGATACCCGGAAGTACTGGGCCAAACGGGAGAGGCAAGCTCAAATACAACCCTCAAAGATGAGGGGAGCACTGCCCGAGACAGCATTTACACAGGAAGGTTCTTGTAATGCCACCTGCGCCTCCCACTCGATGCCTCAGCAAGAGGGGATATCCTGGTGATCGGGAAACCCCTCAGGGCGACCCAGATATGGTAGACCAGTCAGGGTAACATGAAAGCGTAACCCCAGCACGGACGTCCAGGAAATTTTTGCAGTGACGCGCCGGGGGCCTGATGATCACGAAGGCTCCCGCAGAAGCCTGTGTTATGACCGCATGATCGAGGAAGTATGAAGCTGAAAACCGGCTTTACTTACCATCTGGACATATATCAACGAGTGAAATAAGCACTGCAAGTCGAGCACCCGGTTTCTGAACCCAGCAGAGGGGGTGCCCATCGAGGACCTACCCTAAAAAGGGACAGAAACACACAGGTCCCGGGAAACACTGCAAAGAAACTAGTCGAAGGGTTATACACACAACCACCAGCTCATTATTTATATTTAGACATGGATCGTACTCACCCACCATGGCTCCCGCGTCAGAGCTCTGTCCGAAGAAGACTCTAGACCGGACCATCAGTAAGATGGTCACTATGAAGCCATAGAACCAACCAAACCTAATAGGTCCAGCATAGGAGACTATAATGCAGGAGAGATGGTGGTTACAGGGGAATTTAGGAAGGTGAAGATAAGGGCAGATGTAAGACCCCCGAAGGAAAT
>NW_015507134.1:72850-115460 GCF_001515645.1 Sinocyclocheilus grahami
TTCAGCCGGTCAGCCTGATATGCTTGGAGCATCACCATCGTGTGCAATGAAGTGACAGCCCGACCTGCTGCTGCTGCGTATGCCCTGGCATCCGAGCGAGATGTCAAGGAGGGGAGTCTTAGAGGACATCTCACTTATAGAGAGATAGCTGACCAGCGTCTCTCTATAGGGGCATCTTCTCATAACTACTTTTGCGCATCGCATCGTTGTTGGCATAACTTGTATGCTGGAATCGATGGATGCATGAAGAAAAACGGCCTCTTCCATTCCGTCTCACTCTTTATATGAAAAACAGGAAGAAAGGAAGGCTCACCTGAGCTGGAGGGTTATGGCCAGAAAAATAACGTTCATCGAGATATTTCGCGACGTTACTTTCTTCATCCACTTCACGGCAAGTAAAGCCTCAACATGGCGCGATCCATAATTTCCAAAAGCTCATCATACGCAGGGCAGGAGGATTGGGAAGGCTCAGCCTCAGCTTCTTTGCCCTCCTCAGCTATTTCCTGCTTTTGCTGGGCTGATCCCAGCAGAGCAATGGCCCCTGAATCAGACAATGTTAATGAAATAACATCATCCTCCAGCGGCTCATTCTCATGCACAGCCGACGATCGCAAAAGGGAAACCCCCCTTCAAACTCATCGGCCAGATCCACCTGCGATCCCCACGAGCTCATTCCCTTCCATGCCTCAGCAGCGGCGGGTCCTGAATCGCGGGAAGCAGATGGCTGCCCCTCTTTCCTCGAAAAAAGAGACAAACGAGAGCAGAGCTTTTTCCTTGGAAAAACGCTCGCAGTGCACGCTGATTGCCCCCTCGGAGACACTGCGTTTGTGCTCTTTGCCCAAACAAACAACGCATAGATCGTGCGTGTCATCAGATGTTAAACAACGTCAATACGGATGCACACATCCTTAAATGCTTTGCTAGTGCTCGCCATAATGAGATAAATAGAGATCGCTCTTACCACAGAAATGCATGCTTCAAACAAAACAGTCAATGAAGATGAAGAAGAGAATGATGTATGCTTCTGGCGCCTATTTATACTATAGTCGCACCGATAGTGACGTCATGGCTGTCGCCGGCCAACGAGTTGGTGTTTTTTTCAATGTATGCTTCAGACACGGGTCACGACGAGGCGTCCCCCCCATAGCGACCCCTAGAGGACGCAGTTCGAAGTTCCCATGAAAGGGAACTACATTTAGAATGTATTTTCAGTTAGTATAGACATGTCAATCTATTTTTAGTATACTTGTCATGAAATAAATATATTTTAAATACAATTAAATATATTTATTTTTCACTAGGGTGTAAACTAGCATTGAAGTGTCATGGCAAACATGTTAAAGACAAGCACACAGGCAGTCCATTTAGTATATTATAGACACTCAAGCAGTTTATTCAGGACACTGAGGAAACTTCTCCTTTGATTTCTAATCTAACAGGTCTGCTTGCTAAACATGTTCAAGATGGCAGCACTTCTGATGAACCAGAAGCAGCTGAACTGCATCTATTTATGGACATATCTATGCTTAGCAACCATAGCTGTGGCATATCCACAGGTAAGTGCGCTCACTCTGAAAAAAGTGTGAACAGATGTCTTTCATGAAATTATGAATAAAATATAATAATGTTTTTTTGAGAAAATTATGTTATGAACCATTTCTTCAAAAACAGGACATGTTGCAGCCCCAACATGACGAGGCTCAGACTTTAAATGCAGGAAATGCTGATAATTCAAAAACTTCAGGTAAGATGTGAATGTTTATAAACATAAATATGATGTTTACAGTTAAACAGTAGTGTCAAATAACAAAGTATAATTAATGCTGCAAGCAGTGTTGAAAGGACCCTTGCACCTGGGCTCACCGACTCTCGGTACATTTAGGAAAGCAGTGAACGGTGAACAATGTGCATTTGTCGAAATGCATTTATCTGCATATGTCAAAGTCATTTATTTGTGCCAAACTTCCAGCTGACGGACACAACCTACAATTAAAAACGCAAGATCTTCACAATTTAACATCACAAGGGCCTTTAGATTACACTGACCAAATTTGGTGTTGATCTGACTAAATCTCTAGGAGGAGTTTGTTAAAATACAACACCTGAAAATGGCAAAAACGACACAAAATGTGCTAAGAAAATTCAAAATAACTGACTTCCTTTGTGCTTTATACTAATGAGTGTCAAACGCAACTAGAGAGGCATCATATCAAGTTTGCGGATGATTCAGTGATTGTTTCTCTTTTAAATAGTGAAGATCTTGATCATGGTCCTGTACTGGCAGATTGTATTGATTGGTGTAAATTGTCCTTTCTGGACATTAATGTACTTAAAACTAAAGAGATGATTATAGATTTTAGGAAGAATCCTACAGTCATCTCTCCTGTGGTCATTAATGATCATGTTGTTGAGGTTGTACATCAATTTAAATACCTTGGTACTGTAATAGATGAAAAGTTTACCTTTGAGGCTCATGTGGATGCTGTATGTAAGAAAGCCCACCAGCGTATGTTCTACCTGTGGAAGCTTTGCAGTTTTAAGGTGGACAGTACCTTCATGATGTTTTACTCTTGTTGTATTGAATCTGTCATTACTTTCTCATTTGTGTGTTGGTAGGGGTCACTAAACGTTAAAAACAGAAACAGATTGCAGGGTATTGTTAAAGTGTGTGTTAAGATTGATGGCACCACTTTAAATTATTTGAACGACTTGTATAAGGCTAGGACTTTGAAAAAGGCTGAGCTAATTATGAATGATCCCAGCCATCCCTTGCAAAATGTTTTTAAGTTGCTTCCTTCTACTCGCAGATATTATTTGCCTTTATGTAGGACCAATAGATTTAAAAATGATTTTATACCAGCTGCCATTGGCTTTTTAAATTATAAAGAATTTTATGTATATTATTAATGGAAGTAATTGTTTTTGTTTGTGTTGTGGTTGCTTGTTTGTTGTTTGCATATGGTTTACTGTTGGCTGTAAAACAAATGGCCCTTTGGGGATAATAAATTTGACCTTAACCTTGATGGGTTTTGTTTTTTGCACCAAGAGACTTTTTTGTAGGTATTCGTGTGTTACATGTGTGGATCGATTTTCGTATATGTACGTGAAACATAGGGGGAGAGGCACTTCATTTAAAAGTGAATAGGTGGTGCTATCGAGACATTTTGCCACACCCACTTCTGAAACCCATATCAGAGGTAAATTTTCACCACTTCAGGCATGTGTGCAAAGTTTCATGACTTTTTGAGCATGTTTAGGCCCTCAAAAATGAGATTCATTTTGAAGAAGAAGAAGAAGAAGAAGAATTAAAGCTGCATGAAGCATTGAAAGGGCCTTCACACCCAGGCTCACCTTCACCCGGTGCCTTTAGGAAGACAGCAAACAGTGGCCAATATGCATTTAATGTTGTAAATATAGGAGGAATATGTCAAAGTAATTTATATGTGCCAAACGTCCTGCTGCCAGCTGGTGGTGTTATGACTATAACTGAATATTGGCATGTAGATGTTTTCAGGCCAGGACTCTTACCAAACATGTGAAGTTTGGTGCAGATTGAATATGGTATGTTTGAGTCAGTGTAAAACATGACATATCATGTTACCAGCAGGTGGCGCTAAGATTACAATGGAATATTGGCCTTTAGATGTGTTCAGGCCAGGACTCTTACCAAACATATAAAGTTTGGTGCAGTTTGGACATTGTATGCATGACTTAAAACAACTTACTGTTTCGTTGTATTAATAGCATGCTTTAGGACTTAGTAAGCTAGCATGTTTGAGCATGTTTCCAGCATGTTGCTAGCCTATTTAACACTCTTTGTTTGCACGTGTCAATGGTTACGAATAGATTAAATGAAAAGGGACATAATTAATCTTGACAAACTATATATCATTCTAAAGGTCTAAGCTTCAAGCATCGACAATAGATCACTGTTTTTCAATGGAAAGCTTATAAAGAATGTATTTGCTAAATTTGTGTAAGCAGTACACATCAAAACATGCATAATCAAAACGCAGTACGTACCAGATTCATCGTAATAACGACTCATAAACGCACCCACAGCTGTAAATCCCAGTTTAGTTAGAAAGGTAAAGGTCCACTGAACAACATCCCATAGAGCACTTTTAGTCCAACGAAACAATAACATTATAATATGGATGGTAATTCCTTTGTTTACGTCTCATTTCTTCAGGGAGAGATGTTGTTTGTATTCGTTATGGAATGACTTACGCTCAAAAAACTGCATCTTGGTAGTAAAAAGCAACATGGTTTTGTAGCACAGTGTTTCCCAACCGAGGTGCCGTCTGTCGAGAGCAGGGGTGCCGTGTAAAAAATCATTTTTTAATATTTTTAAATTACTAAAATGTTCAAAAAAGCATCTATTATATAATATCCATTTCTGATGTCACCAATAATTAGAGATGCACCGAAATTCCGGCTGCCGAAAATTAGTTCACCTCTCAGGATTTACTTTCACGTGGTGTGACGCTCTGCGTATTATCCCGGTCTATGCGTGTGCTCTCCGCTCAGTCGCTCCACTCGTATACTGTTCATGCGAATCGGAACAGCAAAGTCTACTCAAAAATTGAGCCGACAGGAAACATCGATGTAGTACAGTATTGTTTCTCTCTGCAATAGCCCTACTGTGTTGTAACATGGTGTGGTGTATGGGCAACTCTGGTAACGCTGCCCTCTCATTCAAAGAGGTCATATGATGCTGCTAAAAAGAACATTATGTTGTGTATTTGGTGTAATGCAATGTGTCTATGCGGTTTAAGGTTAAAAAAACATTATTTTCCACAATGTACATTATTGTTGCTCCTCTATGCCCCGTATTTCTGAAACACGTAAATTTTTACAAAGCTCATTGTTCTGAAAAGTGAGGTGTGCTCTGATTGGCCAGCTATCCAGTGCGTTGTGACTGGCTGAATACCTCAAGCGTGTGACGGAAATGTTACGCCCCTTACCATACTGTGATGTGTGATTACCGTGACATGTGGCCAAGTATGGTGACCCATACTTGGAATTAGTGCTCTGCATTTAACCCATCCAAAGTGCACACACACAGCAGTGAACACACACACACCGTGAACACCCACCCGGAGCAGTGGGCAGCCATTTATGCTGCGGCACCCGGGGAGCAGTTGGGGGTTCGGTGCCTTGCTCAAGGGCACCTCACCTTCAATAACACGACTGAGGTGCCCTTGAGCAAGGCACCGAATACCAGTCCCAGCAAGGGGAATAACTATGTTTTCACGGTTGCTTGGGCTGAACACATGGCTACAAAGAATCTGCAGCTTAAATGGAGTCAATTTCATCGACAACTTCAATCTTTCCTGGGGCCATAGACAACTGTTTAAACTGGATGGCCTCCACCCAAACAAACTTGGTGCAAGAGTGCTAAAGGACAATATCTACTTCTCCCTCCATGATCCTTCAGTAGTGTGTGCCAAACTACTCAACCTGAATGGCACACACCTGGACAGAGTCATGTGTGTGATGACAGGACTTCATATCAGCTTCCGAGTCATCATGTGGTTGACACATCCCACAAGGACACTGATAACACCATGCAGCCACAACAAGCACTGCTCATGGACACCATCCCGGCTGAGCCCTACCCACAGAGCTCATCACAGACAGACTGTGATGTATCAGAACAGCTCCAAGGCTCAGCACCCAAGGACAACTTTATGGAAAACAGCCAGGGAAGCCAGGACAACATATCACAGCCACCGGTGTAACAGGCACAGGCCTGTTGCCATGTTTTCTCTGACTGAGTGTAATATTATGACACACCACCAGAGGCGCCATGAGACTGTAGTGTCTGGTATATACCCAGGTGTGTAGTAGAGCAAGACAGATTTGTGGGGCAGAGGAAGCATGGCTTTCCTTCTGCGTTTGCAGAAACTCCTTTGAGTCCTGATTGGGAAACTTTGGGTTTTAAGCTCAAAGTAAGGAGTATTTTCATTTCTTCCCTTAATTTGTTCTACGCATTTTTGGTGTGGTTTTTGTATGGGTTTGTAATCAATGCACATGCTTTTTCTATGTTTTTCTGTGTGGTATGAGATTGTTTGCTAAATGGCATGACTGCTAATGTTAAGTTTATGTCTAATATTGTAGGAGGACTCTTTATTGCTACGAGTAGTTGTATGGTTACCATTCATTGCTTGGAGTTCACAAGATGCTTTTCATCCATGAACTGCATCTTTATGTCACCTTGTGGATCTCTTGGATCTCATGCACGAGAATTAAAACCAGGTCAATGTTGAGGAACAAAAGAAGAAACCCCAATCTTCTCACGATTTTCAACGCAAACCTCCATTATTGGTTCCAGTATCTCTTGGTCCACTATCTCTGGTTCCAGTTTCTCTTGGACTCATCGAAATCCCTTTCTATCTGTGTCCCTATTCTAACCAACTCTCTGACCTCTTTAACAGCTAATACCAGAGTAGTCCAATCCAATAATAACTCAACCCATACTGATTTAAAGACAGTAACCATTCCCATCATCCTACAAGACAGATACATCAAAGCTATGTGTAATGTCTGATTACTTAATTTTTAGGGAATTAATTATTATTAATTCATTCAGGTTTTGAGAGGACTCGAATCTGAAAATTCGGAGTCAACCCGATTAGAACTGATTTCAAATTTTAATAGTTTACACCTTATCAATAGTCGTCCAGCGAGACGTTAATGTCCGTGTATCTTAACAAACTGACTATGTGTATTTTCCTTGGCCACAGGTCAATACAATTATGATAATTTGTAAGCTCCTAGCGAGGTAACGTGATCTTGGCAAGGTTTGACTTTAAAATTATACGACACCGGACAATGATTCTTTATAAATGAAACATGAATTTATTGGCTATTCTAAATTACATTGACCGAAGACATACACATACACATACACACACACACACATACATACAGTCTCTGAAGAATGAAAATTATGTTAACAGCAATGATTCTTTATAAATGAAACATGAATTTATTGGCTATTCTAAATTACATTGACCGAAGACATACACATACACATACACACACACACACATACATACAGTCTCTGAAGAATGAAAATTATGTTAACAGAGTTCTGAGGAAAGCCCAAAGTTTTAGCAAGATATTCGCTACAGTTGTCTTACTTGTGACCTGAGAAAATCACAAAGCAGAGGTTTGTCTTACGTTTACTGCTTAAATGGTTCAGCACCTATTTCAGTGGATAGGAGACCTCGTTTGTACTTGCGTTTTGGGTAACAGCTGAAAAGCTGAGATTTCCTCGTGGCTGCTGGAGGGAATTACTTTGCTGATTGGCTGTTGATCTGGCGCCTGAATGACTTTTGGATGACGTCCTTTTGGGAGAGCCCTCGTTGGATTGATTGGTTGCCAGGTTACGGAAGAGCCTCGAAGTTCGTCTGAGAGAGTCTGCTTTAGCAAGACTTTGCGTTCTGCAGAGTTACGAAGCTTCAACAGAATAGTTGAGTCCTTAGATGGTCGATCGCCTGATGGTTCAGCTTGTGAGCACAAGTTAGAGTGCTCTCCACACGGCGACAAGGCCTTGCTCGGGAAAGCAAGTTGCGAAGAGCCTGTGTTCGGGAGAGCAAGCGGCAAAAGCCTTCACTCGAGAGAGTAAACAGCGAGAAGCAATTGAACCTGTGTTGCAGTGGGGATTTGATCTGTGGCATACGTCCGTCTCACGGCGCGATCTTCCAATTGCCTTCTTGCAAGGCGGAGCGTGCATACATTAACAAGAGGCTCCAATTTATTATGTGGAGAAAAATCTTTGTGAAGACTTGGTTGATACTTTTATAAAGTTTCCTAATGCAAGTATTGTACATACTTCTCACTTCTCATTCAAACCAAAGTTTCTCACATAAACTGCTTGGGCCCTGGGATGCTGGTAGCAGTTTTCAGGTAGGCTAGTACTGCAGAACGTGCCTGTGAGAGATAAAAAAATCTGTGAAAACCTCTGCAAGCTGATTGGCACAATCCCAGACGACCCTGCCTGGAATCCTTTTGTGACAAGTGGGGTGGGGCCGAGAGCCATGGGAACGGAGTGAGGCCGGTGGAGTAAATGATAACGCACGACACCTGCACCACTCATCGGTCTCGAGTCCCACGGAGGAGCGATGACATTGCAAGACGAGAGAGGACCAGGCCTGGACTTTATTTTGTTTTGGTTCTGTTTGTGCATGGCAGTCGCTGTGAGGGGCTGTGTTTATTTTATTATTAAAGTTTTGTTTGAATGTTCGCCGGTTCCCTCCTCCTTCTTCCCAAGCTACGAACTTTGTTACACCTTTGTTCTGCTACACACAGAGAAAGATATTTTGAAGCATTTTGGTACCAAAACAGTTTTTGGGCACCATTCAATTCCATAGTATTTTTTCCTGCTATGGAAGTCAATGCTGCCCACAAACTCCTTGGTTACAAACATTCTTCTTCACTCTAACCTTATGCTTATGTGATTGCGCTGTTGCCTCTGTCGACCCCTGAGGGTTAAAAATAATGTTCCCCAATGCAGCTAAATATAAATATCATATATATATATATATATATTTTTTTTTTTTTTTACTACAGGCTTAGAATCACAGACCATTGAACTGGCAGCCCTAGGAAGACCTCTGTTTCTTGGTATGCTGTATGACTGCCGCAAGGATTCCTTCATTCCAGGTGGTGTACAAACAAACAAAACAGACTTCCTTCTTCACCAAATGTTAAATCTAGTCAACATGCTAAACGAGTCCTTCTGGAGCAACACTTTAAACCCTTTAAAATCACTTCCTCTTACATAACTGTTAAAACCTCTTCTCATTTCAGGTGTTACTCTGTGGGATAAGAAATCCCTGAGTGAAGATCTGGACAGTCGTCCACAGCCACTCACAGATTTGAAGTTCAGTCGCTCTGACTCACCATCTAGTAAGGCTAGCCTCCTGGATGTTAGTGTTTCCCTGAGGGCCAGCTTCTTGGGTGGGCTCGTGGAAGTGGGAGGATCGGCCAAGTTCCTGCATGACACCAAATATTCAAACCAACAGTCCCGAGTAACAATGTATTACAGTGAAACCTCAAGATTTGAACAGCTCACTATGACCCATCTGGGCAAGATCACCTATCCTCAGGTGTTTGACCAGAAAACCGCGACTCATGTGGTCATGGCGGTACAGTACGGAGCTCAGGCCATCATGGTGTTCGATCGGACAATTTCAGAAGAGGAAAACAAACAGGAGATCGAGGGAGAACTGAATCTCATGGTCAAGAAGGTTCCTCAATTTTCCCTGGAGGGAAAAGCAGCTTTAAAAATGACAGATTCTGAAAAGAAAACAGCTGAGAAGATTGCCTGCTCATTTCATGGTGACATTAGCCTTAAGCAGAACCCCACCACATACATGGAGGCCCTGACCCTGTTCAAGGAGCTCCCCGCTCTGGTGAAGGAGAATCCTCAGAATATGGTTCCGATCAAAGTCTGGCTGTATCCCCTTAATCTTTTGGATACAAGAGCAGCTCGGATGGAGAGAGAAATCAGCACAAGCGTAGTTTTTAGTGCTGAAGATATAATGGAGGGACTGTTGGAGGCAGAGAGGACATACAACGACCTGTCCAAAAGCACAGTAGTAAATGCTTTTAGTGACATCAAAGAGAGGCTGCGCTCATTTCAGAGATCGTTTAACATTTACAAGGCAATGTTCCTGAAAGCAGTCGGCAGGGTCTTGCCTGCAATTCGAGAAGGAGAAATGGAGGAGAAGTCACTGGAAGACATCCTAAGGATCCACAGGAGCTCCCCATTTAATGTTGGCATTCTCAACCAGTGGTTAAATGATGCAAAGTCTGAACATACCCTCTTGAGTGTTTTCACCAAGACATTGAAGGGGATCAAAATTGAAGACTCAGACCGTCTCAACACCTTCCTCCTTAATCCTGATATCGATTTTGTGGTGAGCTTGACTTTCACCTCTCTGCAGTATGAAGACCCATATCTTCCAACCCTAAAGGAGTTTCTGAAAACTGACAAGTTTAAAGAGCTAGATGGGGAAAAAAACATGGTTCCTGTGCCATCTGTCAAAAAGTGGTTCAATGATCTCGATGTCATCACAAAGATGAGAGAGGACTTATCTCGTTTTAAAAGTTTTACAGAAGCCAATAAAGACAATAAGAGAATCCACTTCATTATTTCTGCCATCTCTGATCCCTCCAGTCCAGGCTCCTCCATTTATCTGTATGAAAAAGGAAAGCTTGCAGACACAAAGTACCAGCTCGTTTCCAAGCCGCCCCAACCGATAGTGAAAAGTGCCGATTTTGAAGGTGTTTTCCTGAAACTGCACAAATCCCCAACTGGTAAAACAGTGAAGTACCGAGTTGAGTACACAGAAATAAAAACATTTCTAACTCCTGAACGTCAGGTTGTCATAGACACAACAGATGAAGACTTTTCTCTGACTAAATTTAATTGGCACCACTCCATCCAATACAGAGCAGTGGATAAACTGGGAGTGAGTGAGGCCAGTGATCCTGTCAGCCCTGGACCCATGATGGGTAACTGTCATCTACACATTTTTATGCATTACTCCTTTTGTTCAATTACATATTCTACATTGACACATTTAGTAGCTACATTAAGTGGTCACTTTTACTTTCAATCATTCTATTTGATGAATGTGAACATAGTACTTACATGAAAGCTAAATAAAACGATTAGATGTGAGCATTTATGGCTGCATTTATGGCAGCAATCTTAAGGTGCAGTATGTAGAATTTTACACCTAGCGGCTGAAATCGATACTGCCATTTAAATAAAAAAATATCAGAGACAAACAACAGGAATGATCACAGCTGCCCACGAAAGCAATGAGTCTTACACTGTAAGCTGACGTCTTGCTTTATCTGTGTTTCAGTATCTCTCTCTGGTCATATAGCTTATTAGATGGATGCTGAGGCTTTTTAGGTGGGGTAGAATCTGCGATCTCTGACCTAGTTTGTTTCCCGGCTTTTATGACTGGCAATTGACAGGATCACACAGATCAATACAAAGACAGTAATGTTCACATAGAATGCACATTTCAAAAAAATATAAAATATGTATAGCCTGAATGCACTCTAAGTCGCTTTGGATAAAAGCATCTGCTAAATGCATAAATTAATAATGAATTAATATTAATTATTACAAATGGATTGATTATTCAGGTCCATGTGAACGCAGCTAGTGCTACAGCAAATTAAGCCCAAAGTATACAGCTGTTTTGTTTTGTTTTGTTTTTACTAGGGATGCACCGATACAATGCCAGTATCTGTATCGGGCCCAATACTGTGCTTGTGTACTTGTACTCATTAAAATGCTCCGATACCAAGAGCCGATACCACGCAGCATTTGTGTTCAGACAAAGAGACACAGACAACAGAGCAAACAGAAAATGAAGATATCAGAGATACGTGCTTGTCAAGTGCATCCTTTGTTCAAAGACATCTCTGGAATGTGTGTAGTTCGGTCGGATATATAAGCAGCAAAGAAATTAAAACAAAACACATATTACTAACTGTAAATGACGAGAGAGAGAAAGAGAGAGCGAGAGCACGCACTTCTGTTGCATCATGCTGTTGACTGCTGATCACGCACTCAGCACACATGCATCTTTTTGATTAAAACTAAATCGCATACAAGTAATGAACTGTTAAGTGATGTGTGTATAACAAATGGTTCCCTAGATTTTTACATGAAAACGTGTAATTACTGTGCTGATGCACTGGACAGCACTAACCTGTTCAGGACACAGGATGGGACGTGGCCCACTTCAGTTAAAGGAACTATCACTGTCCAGATAAGGCCAGAGCTGCATCGCCCCGAAAATGTATCCTTTGCACGAGCATTGTCAGTTTAAGAAGATGCGAAAGACAACTCCATACACACCTCTCAGTACACAAACACTTTCACATGTCTCTCATGCCAAATGCCCATTTTAGCAAGTTTCCTAGTAAACATACTGTAGTCGTTTATGACTTATCAGCTGTGAAATAAAGTGCATATGCAACAATATTTAATCTTCCTGCATTCAGCCTTAAAGATGGGGTAAGTGATTTCTGGTAGCCAATGTTGATATTTCAAATCACCAAAACAAACATGCCCCTGCCCCAAAAGGGTCTCGCCCATATTTTGATAGCTCCGCCCCACACATACGTATGCAACCCAGGCAATGATTATGGCGCAATCTCCTGAATTATTATTATCTGCTGTAATAAACATATTATCTTACTTTACAGACACACTTTGGCAGCTGATGCTTGAAACAGACAGTGGAGGAGGTTTAGACACTCCAGGTTTATAGAGTGTGCAAGTAAATGTGTCTTTATCATAGCTGAAGGGAACAACAATATGATTGCAGATGAATAAATAAGCAAACATGACACAAGCATATTCAAGCAAAAGCCAGCATATATTAGTTCTGTGAAACAAAGCAAAACCAATGTTACTCACCTATCAAGAAGAAACAAAGCAACCTCGGTGTCCGATCCCAGGCCTTCCCGCTCCTTGAGTTCTCTCCAGCGCTGGAAAGCTGATCCGAAATTTACACGGGTCCTACTTCTTGCCTTATCGTAAGCATTCTGTTGTTCCACAGACGTTTTCTATGGGATCATATTCCCACCAAATGTATTGCAGTTACGGATAAAAAAATAACAAGTGTGAAACCAAAATTTAAAAACGCAAGTAAAATTATATTGCACAAAATTAAAAAATGAAAGCAAACTTTTCGGAATAGCAAACAATGGTCACGGATCAAAAAATAAGTGTAAATCAAAAATGTAATAATGCATAAAAAAAAATAATAAGCACGAATCAAAACTTTAAACACACTTAAAATCATATTGCACAAAACTGAAATATTAATGCAAAATTATCAGAGTTGCACACAAAATCATGTTTTCCTTGGTTATATTTGTCAGTTTTTTGTGCTCTCAGACATTTTCTGCACATATTTAAATTTTTTGTATGCTTATGCTGTTTTTCCCTTTGCTCTTTATTCCACGTTCTGCCCTTCTTCTTCCAAATGTTGCGGTTAGAGTTTGATGTAAATCAGGGAGTGTTACAACATCATCATTGGTCCACTAGTTCTAGATTGACAGCTCCTCCTCAGCCAATCAGTCAAAGAGGGGCGGTGACATCACTCCAACGCGCCTCATTACTGCCGATGCTCCGTGTTCTGTTCACTTGTACAGGTGAAAATAGACAACTGTCGGCTGGGAAACATCTTTCCATATAGGACACCGTTATATGAGTCTGTCTGTCACTACTGTTGATTCAGTGAGGAATAAAGCCAATCATGCAATACGAAAAGCTCCTGTGTTGCTAAAATTATATTGCACAAAATTAAAAAATGAAAGCAAACTTTTCGGAATAGCAAACAATGGTCACGGATCAAAAAATAAGTGTAAATCAAAAATGTAATAATGCATAAAAAAAAATAATAAGCACGAATCAAAACTTTAAACACACTTAAAATCATATTGCACAAAACTGAAATATTAATGCAAAATTATCAGAGTTGCACACAAAATCATGTTTTCCTTGGTTATATTTGTCAGTTTTTTGTGCTCTCAGACATTTTCTGCACATATTTAAATTTTTTGTATGCTTATGCTGTTTTTCCCTTTGCTCTTTATTCCACGTTCTGCCCTTCTTCTTCCAAATGTTGCGGTTAGAGTTTGATGTAAATCAGGGAGTGTTACAACATCATCATTGGTCCACTAGTTCTAGATTGACAGCTCCTCCTCAGCCAATCAGTCAAAGAGGGGCGGTGACATCACTCCAACGCGCCTCATTACTGCCGATGCTCCGTGTTCTGTTCACTTGTACAGGTGAAAATAGACAACTGTCGGCTGGGAAACATCTTTCCATATAGGACACCGTTATATGAGTCTGTCTGTCACTACTGTTGATTCAGTGAGGAATAAAGCCAATCATGCAATACGAAAAGCTCCTGTGTTGCTTGTAAAGGACACTGTTCTGCTGTGGCTTTTTTGGACTCTTCGTCGAAATAGAGCAAAATCAGAAAATAGTTACTATTAATAGTTAACTCACTCAAAATATACTTAGTTATATTGATTCAGTTCAATAAACATTTGCAATGGTCCTAATATTAGGAAAAACACTCTTCCTCGTGATGCCAACCTCCTGCTGGGCTCACATACCTCTCATTTCCATAAGTGAATCGTTAGACACGGTGTTAAAAACATTTGGTTGATAAACTATTAGCCTATTTATTTTGTAAAGAAGGCTTTGTACTTCTCTCGTATCTGAATATCTACTTAAACAACATCCTTCACATATGCAAAAAATGTGTTTGGAAAACATCACAGCATGGCGATGCTCGCGCTGACCGGCAAAACCTACATATTTTACAAAAGACAAGCTAAATTGAGTCACCAATACCTTTTGTATGTTAAGTTGTCTCATTTACTTTGATGATGAAGAGACTGCGATGTAAAGTTTGCAATGCTAGAACTGATTACGCGTGGGAGGCGCCGGCGAGAACACTTGGATAACTCACATCAGCGGAAAGATGTGATAGATAGAGCAAGACAAAATTCAGAACGATCTATTTTTTATCTATGTACCTTCAAAATAACAGTGAAAAGTTGTACTGTTGTAAAATAAAGGAAACAAACAAAATGCACTTGCCGTCTCTGTGAAACCTCTTCCTTAAATGAAGAAAAACTCAGCGATACTGTCTAACGTTATACTTGTCACACAGAATGAGAAATATATTTATAGAAACCTTGAAGTGCCTGCTTTTACCTGTTTACATTTTGCTTATTTGACATTAAATGCATTATATAAGTCACTTTGGAATATAAATCATAGCACGTTTAGAAGATAAAACATGCAACGTGTAGTCCAGAAAATACATAATAGCAAAACATTTTGCGGGATCCCTTGGCTTTGGGTCACGACACGGACCCCTGTTTGAAAACCCCTGCTCTTACTCATATTATCCTCTCCTAACAGAAATATATTTACCTTTACATTTATTTATTTATCAGATGGTTTTATCCAAAGTGACTTACAAATGATGACAATGGAAACAATCAAAATCAACAAAAGAGCAATGATATACAAGTGCTATAACAAGCCTCAGTTAGCTCAACGCAGTACACGTAGCAAGGGTTTTTAAAATAATATAATAAATAAAAAGAAAACAGATAGAATAGACCTCAATTACTAGCTTGCTCTATTATTTTTCTATTTGCTTTTTTTAATTGTATAATAAATGAAAAGAAAACAGATAGAATACAAAAAGATTAGAAAGATTTTTTTATTTTTATTAAAGAATAGAATTAGAATAGAGAGTGCTAGAGTTAGAGGGTCAAATAAAGATAATAATTACCATAACATAGGTAATAACCATAACAAGACTTATAATTAGTCAGGTAAATACGAGCCAGGCACATCAGTCACTTTGAGAGGCCGGTGCATTTAGTAGCTGATCCCTTTCGCAATGTGACCAGAGGCGAATAAATACAGGTGAATATAACTGCGACAGGTCACTAGGACGGCTCATTTAACGTTAACAGATCACCAGGTAGGCGTACAGCAGTGACAGACAGACACATATAACGGTGTCCTGTATGGAAAGATGTTTCCCAGCCGACAGTTGTCTATTTTCACCTGTACAAGTGAACAGAACACGGAGCATCGGCAGTAATGAGGAGCGTTGGAGTGATGTCACCGCCCCTCTTCGACTGATTTGCTGAGGAGGAGCTGTCAATCTAGAACTAGTGGACCAATGATGATGTTGTAACCCTCCCTGATTTACATCAAACTCTAACCGCAACATTTGGAAGAAGAAACGCAGAATGTGGAATAAAGAGCAAAGGGAAAAACAGCATAAGCATAAGCATTTTTTTTTATCCGTGACTGCAATACATTTGGCGGGAATATGATCCCATAATTTTCCTCTTTTGTTTTTTGTTGTCGCGCGGCATGTCCGTCCTGTGCACTGAACGCTCTCTCGTCCCCATCAGGAGTAGACACGGCCCTTACTGCTGATTGGCTACAAGTTTGTTTTGGTACTCGGCCCAACTCTGAAGCGTTTAAAAAAAAAATACATACCCTAACTTTAAAGGTGCAGTAGCAGGTTATTATTCTTGCTGTCTGTGTTTAAATGTTAATCAAATAAAAAAAAAATACAGAAATCACTCACTGCTCTTTCAGAGGATTAATCAATAATTAGTTAATGCAGTGAAGACTAAGTAGTGTTAGTTCACATTTGATAACTTACATTTCTGAGGCTACCTGAAAAGCATGGGTTATCTTGTATTTTTGTTGCTATTAAATGAAAGAAAATATAAAGAAATAAAATTAACAGTGAAAGTAACAAGCTTGTACAATACATATTAATAGGCATAATTAAGTGTGAAAATAACGGTCACAAACAAGAGACAAGAGGAGTTCAGGTAAACAGAGGGGTTTATTGTCAATGCTGTGATGGTCAGGATCGAAGGCAGGCGAGTAAGAGAGATATGAGAGAGTTCTGGGCATCTTATCTTCTTGGTAATCTGGGTTCTGATAGTAGTAGGAATCCTGGAGATGAACCGGGGCTGAGGAGAATCGGAATAGCGGAGACTGAATTGACTATTGGGGGTAAGGAAACAACAGTTAGTAAAGCATGTAAGGAGTCTGGCAATGTTCAGGTAGTGAACGGTAGACCGGACACTGGAATGCTGAGTGGAGTGAGAAGATATAGCGGGCTTAATTGGTGATGCAGGTGCAGGTGATCAGAATTCGGGTGATTGGGATCTGGTGTGTGTCGGAGGAGGTGACTGTGCTGACGTGAGTGATTGCGATGATTTCCTGACAAACTGAAGGAAATGTCTTCACTAAATGATTTAAGCAAACTAATATGATTCATATTCTTTTTGTCTCTCTACCCAATATTGTAATAATTACAAATGCAATGAAAATACAGATACCAGTATCGGCAAGTAGTAAAAATGAAAGTATCAGTATCAGACTCGTTCTGGAAAAAGTGGAATCGGTGCATCCCTAGTTTTTACAGATACACTAGTACAGTGGTTGGGATTAACATACAATATATTCATGCACTGAAAATTCATGCACACCATTGTTAAAGCAAGAGTAGTCTAAGAGAAGCATGAGTTCAACTATTAAATCTTACTTAACACACTTTGTCTTTAAATATTTTTATATGTCTGCCCAAGTGCGAAGCTTAACATAACTGATGCACCTGCATGAAAAAGTGACTGAATTTGAAACTTTTAGGATATATTCTACTTTAAATTGCAATTCTCACTATTTTAACTGCCAATTAAAACCTGGGCCCGTATTCACAAAACATTTTATCGTACCACTAAGATTTCTCCTAAATAGCAATAAAGTTTTCTACGGAATAGACAGAAGTATTAAGCTAAGAGTAAGGGGGCGGGGGTTGACCTTGTTGCTATGGATGATGTCAGCATACTTACTACTATGCACACAGTGATTCGCTGATAGTCTCTGTCAGAGATTTATTCATAGCAATATTGTAAAGCGCAATATTATGTTGTCAGATAAAGGTTTTAAAATAAAAATTTTAATTGCCACATTCAAATAAAGATTTTAAAATGCAGGTTAAGTGTCACTAATTAAACAAGTATATGTTCAGCTAATTGTCAGCCTCTTATATGTATGCTTCTCGTAAACAATTAGTCAATATGCAGTAGGGCTGCCCTCGACTAAAGATTTTTCTGGTCGACTAGTAGTCGTTCATTTTAAGCATTAGTCGACTATAAGTCGCACTTTTATTAATAATCCATATAAATCATAATAATGAGCCTTTACTTGCCTACATAGCCTGATAAGCGCTCAAGCGCACGCAAAAAAGGCTTGCCACAGCGCACCGGCAAATATACTAATTATGAATGTGTTAAGGAAAAACAGCAAGTACACTGCATTAACGTTTTAATAATTTATTGTTACACTAATGCTTTCTGTTTTCGGTTTAATTAAGAGATGAAGTCGGCGACACTGACTCGTCAACTCCGCAGTATGCGCCTGTATGCATGTTTCATACGGATTACATAATCTGAGAATATTTGTTTTCCATTTGAATTGGTTCATTTAAAAGTTTCTCTCTCTATAGATATATTTTTCATATCTGTAATAAGGCAAGCATACACGGAGTTTCGAAGTGATGCACTCAAGTTCACAGAGACCGAGACGGCAGAAAGCACATCCTGTTTGCTTTCATTAGTTTACAAAAGCGCAACGCTTCGTTGTTATTCTGAGTGCACACGAATAAACGTAGAGTCTTTACAGATACAAAAGATGCATTACTCTTATCTGTACGACCAAAAATTATTAATATATTTTAAGAGCAAATGATCTTTAAGCTGCCATGTAAAGTTGCTACTACATGCATATTTCAGATGATAAGCCATATTTGAGGTCAATGAATGTTAGGTAAGCATATGGATGTCCTGCCCGATGTACTATATTACCACATAAACCAGGGGCCATATGTATAAAGCTGCTCAGAGTAAAATTTTTGTCCTAAGTGTGTCAAAATTCTTAGAATGACGTAATTTTACTCTTATTCCTAGATTTAAGAATAAGAGTGATTCATAAAGGTTCCTAAGTGTTAAGACTAGGTCTCAGCTCCTAAATTATTTAAGAGAGCTGAAGAGGTCTCCTAAACTAGTTAGGAGTAACAAGATGGCAGCACAGAGGAGGAGACGCACACTTTCCAGCGAAGATATGACATATTGGAGATATATGATGATATGTTGATAAAACGATACAAACTTGATTGTCAAGATCAAAAAGTCTTTTTTTTTTGTGTAACTGACAAAAGTAAGAAATTTAATAACCTCTTCCACTCAACAAGTCAATGCTCTAACTGCAGAAATGTAGTAATTAAATTTTTTTGGCTGTAAAATTGGAGAAATGCAGCAATGCACCGGTGATGACACAGTAAGCAGGGTCTTACATATTGTGGCACTAACCCCACCAAACACAACAGTGGCCAAAAGTGATGTGTGGATTTTATTACACTTAAACCACTAAAATACAAAGGGGAAAAAATAACACTGACCAGTGTTGCCAACTGCTTTCAATCGAAAATAGCTAAAACGGGTCACTTAATGTTGCTAGATGACCTCATAAAGGTGAGTTCACTGATCTATATTTATATTTATATAGATCAGTGAACTCGCCTTTATGACGTCATGGTAGAGTCTCGGAATGTAGATAACATTTGTCCAAGAAATTGATTTTGTTATTAGGTTTTTGAAAAAAGTCTCTAAAGGGGTGAGGAAGTGTAGTGACAAAAATCACTAAATTGGCAACACTGGCACACTGACTACAAAATAAGTTATTAATATTTCATTGGTCCTCTTGTTTTTGCATGTGTTCATAATTTCTTTGTATGACAGCATGCCAAAAATTATGACCGCACAATTTGGCATGTTTCATTGCATTATCATCACAAATAAAACAATTGACTCTTAGCAACTATGCAATATGCTTACAAAATCTTGAACATTCATTTATTTATTTATTTTAATTAAGGGTAAAATTTCCTAGCCCGGACCTCACTTTTGGCCACTACGATATGGCAATTAATTAACTTTCCAACTGACTGCCAAACCATATTGCAAAAACAAGCCACTTTTATGAGGATTGTGGGCTTTCATGGAGTTGTTGGAGCCACTGGTTGAAATCATGTTCACATCATTGCTCCAATTGTAAACGAGGAGACATACCAATAGAAAACGAAGCATCAGTAATAATTTGTGATAATTTTGCACAATGCAAAGCATTAAAAAAATACATTTAAATATTAAAATGTTTCAGTGTCTTAATTAAATGATTTCATTGTAGAAACATTAAATGATTGGTGTTGTGCTGCTGTGACTTTACATGTGTAGTCTCACTATTGGCTGATTCAGAGGTTGAGGTCGGCCATTTTGTGTTGATATCATTGTAGTCCTTAGTTCACAACACTTGCTGCTTTTAGCTTCTTTATAAAAGTCTCCTACTCTTAGAAAAGTCCTACTTTTTACTAAGTATTTTTTGATACTTAAGTCAAAGCTTAAGACTATTCTTAAGAGCATTTCTGAGAAGTTTTATACATACGGGCCCAGCCATTAACGATTTGTCCATCACAGCCTGCGTGATTTCGCCACTTATTTTTTTCTTTTTTCTGCAACTAAGCGACTAATAAAATTTTGTTAATATGCATATAAACAGCCTTTTAATTATTAGCAGAGTAGAATAATCATGGCTGATAGTAAGACACGCAAACATAAAAGAAAACCAAACTGGACGCGAGAACAGCTATATATTAAGGATATAATAAAACATTTGGAGTTGGGATAACCTCCAAACCAAAGCCGATACCTTTTTAAAAGCTCATTATTGTAAAAGGTTTCTAAAATTTTTATATTCCGAGGCAGATTGCTGGCAACAGCCATTTTAGGATAGTTCAGATTTGGTCTTAGTGACTTAGGAGTCCTCTTAACACTCCTAACGTTTCACAGATTTAGGAGCTAGTTTTAGTGCTAAAACGCTTTGTGAAACACTCCCAGAACAAAACTTTAGGAGTCCTAAATTTAAGACTGACACGCCCATTATTTTAAAGATTTTCTCCTAAATTGGCGAGTTATGAGCTACTTTTAGCCTTAAGATGTTTTGGGAATACGGGCCCTGTTTTCTACTGCTGTGTTCATGTATTCATTGTTTTTTCCTCCTTTCTTAGTGCCAATTGCAGGTGGGAGAGGGGGATATGAAACCAGCTTTATAACTCCTGTCCTCAGCACCATTAAGAAGATCAAATTTTTTTACGATATACAGGTGGGTAGAGTAACCAAAATTGTATTCAAGTAAAAGGGTAACACTTTACAATATGGGTCCATGAACAATCGTGTACTAATACCAAAATTAATACTTAATTAAAAAACGAACTAATGATTATCGGAATCATTAACTAATCATATGCCAATGAAGAGCTATTCTTAACTACGACTGGAGTCATATTGGATTTACACATGAATAATGAATGCCTTAATTGCATGTTAATACATGCTTGTAAGTTAATGTCTTTAACAATTATGGCTAAACTTAATCAAACAGCCTCTTTAAAAAGGAATAAGTAGTACTATGATTGGGAAACAAATTTAAATCATAATTTGAACTTTTGTCTCCAGGTTTGTCATAAACATTACTGGATTGCACATGTCTAGCTGATCCTCCTCATCAAATGTAGAAACTACTAAACACACTAATATGTGATCTTAATCTGTTTTGTGTAATTCTCTTTCCATTCAAATTCACCCTACTGTGGTTTATGCACAGTAGGCTGAATAAAAAATACAATTAAATCTCAAAACCCACAAAGAACATTTGTGGAAAAGTTCTTAAAGAAATGACAAATGGGATACATCCTATAATTATGGTCAGAACATTTGCTGGGTATCAGTACAGTTCACTCTCCATCCAGACGCAGGTCATGATGATACTGTACATCTGCTCTCTGTGAATACTTATGTTAGTATGTGTGTATTTGAGAGTAAGTTTAAAATAATTAATCAGCAGTATTTAGTAATTAGTTAACAGTGAATTCATTATGATTGGGCCCCGTCAAATACAGTCATGACAAAATAATGCATTAACTAGGCATGAGCTGATGTTAGTGTTTGAGTGAACAATAATCAAATAAACAGGGTAAACAGGTACGAAGAGAGAGAGAGAGAGAGAGAGAGAGAGGGCCTATACTATTGTAAAAACAATATTTACAAAAATGTTCTCCATATTAGAATGTTTCTGCCTAGTGTTTGCGGCTCTGTGATTGGAGGTCCAGCAGTGAAATTACAGAGAGCCAAGCAATAGTAAATCAATGGTAGCCTAATTTTAAAAGACAGAAAAACTGACCAATCATATCTTTCCTCTTGTTATCACTAACTTTTTGACAAGTTCCACCTGCTGTGGGATCTTTATCGAAAATATATATTCAGCATATGCTGATAAACTAACTAGCTATTATTCACATCCCGATGGAAACCGCAAATTATTTATTGGGCCACTGTGGCAATGATAATATTATTTAATATAAACACTGCTTGTTTGTAATGAAGTGTCTGTCGCTAAGTTGTTTTGCTATGAGCGCTGTCATGATGTGTTGGCTTACATTAAACATTACATTTGTTGGTGTTGTGCACAGACCGATTGTGTGATGATGCATTTGTAATGAGGATTTTCTTTGACTTAAATTTAGCTATGTTTTATTTTGGTGATATCAGTCACTCTCGCTGCTCTGTTTTCTTGTTGCATTTCTGAAAGGCGGTCACACACTGGACGAGAAGCGCAGCACCGCTGCCGTGCTATGCGTGACTCTAGGGCAAATTATCACACACCGGACGCGTCGCGTTCAGTTCAAGATGGCAGTCCAAAACCTTGAATCTACTCTCCAAACAGTCAAACATTCACTTCAAGAATGAGCAAGTGGTGTCAATGAGTTTGAAGTTCGGTGATTAAAACAAAACAGAGTAAACAGAATGAGAAAGTGCGGTCTATTGTAGTCAAACCACAGAGGCCAGTGGTGCCGCTGGTGCCGCTGGTGCGTGTGTAGAAAACAATGTGTTCGAATATTAAAGACATGGTGTGGCACAGCACTGCGCTTCTCGTCCAGTATGTGACAGTATTAAGGCTGGAATAGCCTCTTGTTTCAAAGGTGGAATTGTCAAAGATAACTTTTAGAATTAAACTCTGTAAGCTAGGCTGGAAGTCTGTTTTCCTCCCAACGAGGGTAGAGGGCCAAGGTTCAAAAGTCACGGTTCGTGGTTCGCATGGTGTAGTACCTTTATTATTTATTTACATCATTAAACATATTTAGATTCAAAAGAAAGCCCACACATGCCTGTCAAGACAAACATAAGGCACATTTACATGTAAAATATGAAGCATCCATAAGCTAAGAATAAACAATGCATATAAAATCAAATGACAAAACAATACAGTAAATTACTGGACACAACTTAATGAAAAATCCTAATACATCACACATGCAAACGTGACTTTATTTATTAATTTGGTTTACAAAAAAAGGCCAACGAGCCAAGCGAACAGCTAGGGTGCATGACTAATGAGTGTCCCACCAGAAACAAACCCTACATACTGTAGTGCCTGTAGATCTGTCTAATCAAACGTAGAAAGCCGATACCCCGCATCGTTTGTGTCCAGACAAAGAGACACAGACAAATGAACAAACAGAAAACGGAAAATGGAGATATCAGAGAAGGATATATATAAATGAGGTAAATGTATCTAATTAAGAGAGTATTAAATATTTACATCTATAGCTGCTGTGCACGAGCTGATAGTGAGACGCGGAGTGAATTGCGTGCGCAGCGCGGCAGAGACGTGTGCTTGTTGAGTGCATCCTTTGTTCACAGAAATCTCTGGCAGTGCCGACCCTACCTAATAAGCAATATAATCGGTTGCATAGGGCCCCTGTGGCTCAAGGGTTCAGACAGTAATACGTGGTAATAATAATAGCTTTGATAAAGTTTGCTTGTGTCAGTCTTGTGGATTAATATTTAAAAATGAAGAGTAAGTGATGAATTGTGTTTGCTGTATCATGTCTTACCAGTTTAATTTGGCATCCGCGAGCACTTTGAAGACACTGTCAACAAAACAACGGTGCACTGTGTTATCGTGGGCACTTCAAAATATGTTAAAATTTCTGGATGCCTTATTGTCTGAATTGTTTGGATTTTAAGAACGCATATTAGCTTAATTTTCATTGAACAGTTAAATTTTACAACACTGCATGTTTGCTGCATGAAAATTCGGTCTAAAGAAAATCAGCAGGGCTAGATAAAAATGCTAGCTCACTCTCTGACAGTAGGTGGCGCATATGAAACAGCAGAAATACTGTGGTTACCATGGTTATCCCTGTACACCAACATCCTGTTTCTGACTCCTGCTTGTGACTGAGAAGAAAGGAAGTCACAACAGTATTTAAATGTTTTCAAACAGACATTAAGTGGCATTTATCAAACAGCAGCAAATACTTAAATACTTTTAAAACATTTAAAATACACTTATACATTTTTGCATTTTAATCTGGACTAAAATATGGCAGCTCAGAAAATATATTATTTTCTATTAATAATAATAATAATAATAACATATTCTCTATTGTAATTTTTATAACACATTAGCAGGTGTTTTCACCTTATTAAAGCATTAATCTCACTAAACTTTGATACATTTCTCTGAAAGTAGTTTGCTTAAGTAAATATAATTTCATATTTATGCCTTGAAAGATAATTATACTGAGTAAGACAATCTGATAAAACAATAAGGTGTCAGTGTAGGATGTATATGTCGGGGTGGGGGTGGTTAGGTGAAACAGCGGGGACTGGGGGCCCCTTTTGAAAATCTGCTTGGGCCCGCAAAATGCAAGGGCTGGCCCTGATCGCTGGAATGTGTGTAGTTTGGTTGGATATATTACACATATTACTAGTTGTAAATGACGAGAGAGAGAGAGAGAGAGAGAGAGAGAGAGAGAGAGCACGCATTTCTGTTGCATCATGCTGTTGACTGCTGATCACGCACCGAGCACACATGCATCTTTTTGATTAAACCTAAATCGCATACAAGTAATGAACTGTTAAGTGATGTGTGTATAACAAATGGTTCCCTAAATTTTTACATGAAAACGTGTAATTACTGTGCTGATGCACTGGACAGCACTAACCTGTTCAGGACACAGGATGGGACACGCCCCAGACTAATAACTACCACTAATAATTTGATCTGTTTTGATGTTTAGTTTTGACAAAACATACATTTGATTTTATGTTTAGTCAAAACATCTTTTCCCTTACGAAAATTAAATTGAAGTCAAAGTGCCAAATAACATGGTATTACTACAATAACCATGGTTTTTGGTTTTATTTGTAGTAAAACCATGGTTAATTTCCGTAAGGGTTCTTCAGGGGACCACAGTAGAGTTTGCTCCTGGTGGGAAACTCATTAGCGAGGCGCTCTAGCTGTTTGCGTGCGCCCGGCACATTAGCTTTTTGTTGCTATGGTCATGCGTGAATTTCAATATAATACAAACCCGATTCCAAAAAAGTTGGGACACTGTACAAATTGTGAATAAAAACAGAATGCAATGATGTGGAAGTTTCAAATTTCAATATTTTATTCAGAATACAACGACATATCAAATGTTTAAACTGAGAAAATGTATCATTTTAAGGGAAAAATAAGTTGATTTTAAATTTCATGGCATCAACATCTCAAAAAAGTTGGGACAAGGCCATGTTTACCACTGTGTGGCATCCCCTCTTCTTTTTATAACAGTCGGTTGCTTTGGTAAACTAAATTAATAATTAATGTCACGTTTGCATGTGTGTTGTATTGGGATTTTTCATGAAGTATTATTTTGTCATGACTTTACTTGACGGGGCCCAATCATAATAAATTCACTGTTAACTAATTACTAAATACTGCTGATTAATTATTTTAAACTTACTCTCAAATACACACATACTAACATAACAAGTATTCACAGAGAGCGGAGGTACAGTATCATCACGACCTGCGTCTGGACTGTACTGATACCCAGCAAATGTTCTGACCATAATTATAGGATGTATCCCATTTGTCATTTCTTTAAGAACTTTTCCACAAATGTTCTTTGTGGGTTTTGAGATTTAGCCAGAGGGGATGATGGGAAATGTAGTGTGCTGAGATGACTAGTTTTGTGACAGGCATGGTGAAAGGAGCTGGTTAACTGGAGACAGATAAAGAGGCTGTTTGATTAAGTTTAGCCATAATTGTTCATTAATACATTAACTCACAAGCATGTGTTAACATGTGGAGAGCGTGATTTGACCAAGTACAACATGTTCCTGGATCAACATCCTTGTTGATCCTGGAACAACATTCCAATCAACCAATCAGAATTGAGAGATAACTTTCAGGAAATGTCAGTTTTAGGCTTACGATCATGGTTAGGTGCTTCTACACACTTGTTAATCAGCTATCATTTCACACTGATTTTAGGAATAAATTATGGGTAAAGTCAGGTTTAGGGGTGGGGATTGGGTTAAGTCTGGATTTTTGGACAGTAATGTTGATCCTGGAACATGTCTTACTTGGCAAAATCACGGCGACCATTAACATGTAGTTAAAGCTGTCGTTATTCATGTGTAAATCCAATATAACGCCAGTCGTAGTTAAGAAAAGCTCTTCATTGGCACATGATTAGTTCATGCTTTCGATAATCATTAGTTCATGTTGAATTAAGTATTAATTCAGGTATTAGTACATGATTGTTCACGGACCCTTATTGTAAATTGTTACCAATAAAAGTATTAAATGTAATGACAACTCAAATAGCGACATACTGCTTAGCACGATAAGGATTATGGTGAAGTCAGTTAACTTTTTGCTTGTCAGTGTTGTACAAAAATGTAATTTAATGGATTAAAAACAAAAAACTTTTTTCCTGGTTCCGAGTTGGAAATAACATGTTCTTCATTGTCTGTGTTACTGCAGAACTACTTGGTGATCAACAGGTTCAAAGGGATCCAGGCAACTTTCAATGATGGCCACATGTTTACATTTGGTGATACTGAAAATTTTTATAATAAAGAATTGGTATTTGACAATGATAAAATTGTCTCTGCAACATTGTGGCCAGATAAGGATTACCAAAGAACCTGTGGGTTGGAAGTTGTGCTTGAAAATAGCAATGGTGAAAGAAGAACAGAATCCATCAAGTGCAAAGAACTGGGGAATCCTGTGAATATTGATTTGATGACTGGAACGTGTTATGGGATCACGGCCAGATTTGGAAATGACATTGATTCTATGGGCTTATTCTTTATTTAGATGCAGATAAAAGGAATGTCTGTTACTGACAGTCTTGAATTAAACTCATCAAAATTTCTAAAGACATACTGAAGTTAACGCATGTATCAGATTTTTAAAATAAATGTCAAGTAGCAGATTTGCATCAATAATTTTGCTTACAATTTTACTTGATTTCTAGTATCAATCAGATCGTTAGAATGTTTGGTGTTTAGATAAAAGGAACAAATATAACTTAAATTACATTAAAACATAAATTAAATGTATCAAATCTAAGAGCCAATCAATAAACAGTGATTGCAGTAATGGGGTATTCAAAATTGTTTTTGGTTTTATTATCAATTGGGTCCATCTTTATGTGCCTTTTCTTTATGATGGAAGTACAGATAACCTCGATTTACTTATATAATGCAAAATAAAGAGTTTAACTTGATTTGACCTGACACAAGCCTCTGAGTCGTTACTGTGTTTTCATATGACCAGTTATTGTAGTTGCTCACAAATGTATTATTATTATTATTTATTTTATGTTCACAGTAAATGCTTAATTGAATAATAGTGTGCATTAAAAAAAGAAATACTGGCTAGAAAGAATTCAAGCTCATTTTATGATCTACTATAGTCCATATTTCATTTTAAATTTACATTGCTTTACAATGGCTGAGATGTCATTTTGGATGGCAGGGTAACAAAGCAGTCTGAAAACAGCCTTAACTACATCTTCTCAAAGCTGTCACTGCATCAACTGTGTCATGCAGCAGTTTCAATCTCATGTGCAATGGCACACCCAGAAAACGTGTTGAACAGTTAATCTATAACACTGCTGCTCATTCAAAACGGAAGCACAAAACTCAACAAAAAAAGAGCAAATCTCTTCAATTGTAACTAATCAGGCAAACTTGTACTTTATATGCACTCACAGTTCCCATGCCATTAACAATACATTGCTGCATCACTAAAGCAGCTAATGCAATCCATGGGAAAAGAATGATCCGAGGAAAAAAAAAAACTCAAACTGTGGGGCATGGGTCAAAGTCCACAAAAATACTTGATGCTGGTGCTTTGAATGGGTGATGTTATGCATTGCCGAACTGATTTGTGTCAATGTTCAAGCGCCAACGGATCGCCTATGCAAATACCTTAGCACAGACGCAAGCCAGACACATTCACGCAACATGGGAAAAGTAATGTGATTAGCTGTTGTCACTATGATGGTTGTTACATTGTTATAATACATCAGTGAGGATTAAGGGTAGAGTTATGGTTAGGTTATGGTTATACAGCTTGTACAGTAAAAAACATTATTTCAGTGAAATGGGAATCTGTCGTGTGTGTGTGTGTGTGTGCACGCTTAAAGGGATAGTTCACCCAAAAAAGAAAATTTGCTGTTCATTTACTCACCCTCAGGCCATCCGAGATGTAGGTGACATTTTTTTCTTCAGTAGAACATAAAAGAAGATTTTTAGCTTGAAGCGTAGTCCTTGGTGATTCACAGAATACAATTCAATGGCTACATGTTATTGAGATTAAAAATTTATTCAGTTCTCATATAGTGTAATCGTTCAGCGAACCATTTTCATCTGATAATGTCCATGCAGTGAAACCAACAACATTGGTTTACTTAATTGGGCACACTCAATTTTGAAAAAAGGCAACAGCAGCAAGGAACTGCAACTTCAATCAGGTGACAGGAATGGAGAAAAAGAAAAACCTTGGGATGACCTTGGGAAACCAGGCTCAATCAGGGGCCCAGTTCTCCTCTGGCCATTAAACGGACATGGTCGAACATGCATTAGAAACAGATTGTGAAATGGCATCACTCAGAGAATTTCATGCAGTACCTTCTGGTTGAGATAAAGTGACGTGACATGTGGCCAAGTATGGTGACCCATACTCAGAATTAGTGCTCTGCATTTACCCATCCAAAGTGCACACACACAGCAGTGAACACACACACACCGTGAACACACACCCGGAGCAGTGCTTATTTCAGCTACTTATAACATAATGATCAGAGTTCATTATGGAAGTATGTCTCATGGGGCCTGTGCAGAGTACTTGTCTGGTTCTTGTGGTCTTTGCTGAGGATCGGAGCCAATGATTGTCCTGTCGATGAGGTTCTCATAGGGATCCATCTCTAGTTGAGATGGCCTCCGGTGACATTCAGGGCAGCATTGTGGTCATTTCTAGGTGCAGGTCCACCATCTGGTCTGGATATGGTTAAGGCCCGGAACTGGCTGACTGCAGTAACCTTGGGATAAGGATGAGACAGATAAACTAATATTAGTTAGATAGTATTAAAATACATCGGATGTTGTGGGAAGTGTTTCCGGTTGGGTTAAACAACATCAGTCGGTTAATTAACATTGGCATATTTTACAATCTGATAATAGACTTAAATCCCTCCAGGGTCCTCCTCTCACTGTGTTTAAACACGGACATAAATTGAGAGATTATTTGGTGAAATCAGACTTGTCTCCTCCATCTGTTACAACACAAACTTTGTTAACATCTATTCCAGAAGGTAACTATCACTGTGGTGCATGCAATCCATACATACCACTGTACATCGTTTAACCAAAGTATGTTATAAACTTTTCATGAAGACCCTAAAGAATCATACCAACTTGTGGAAAATGGGGATCTGATGTCAGGGGACATGCCCTGACATTTGTGCTTATTTCAGCTACTTATAACATACTATTGTAATTTTTTTGTATTCAGTAAAAAATGTGCTACAATAATATGTGACCAAGATGGATGTAGATGTTTGCATTTTTTAGAAAAAAAAAAGATTATGCATGGTTAGTAAGTTTTGGGACAAAATGTAGCTGAAATAAGGCCAGAAAACCCATACTGAATAGTTCTGAATAAGACTTTTGAGTAATCAGTCTTGTAAGCTAGAATATTTACTTCAAAATTATGTGAAAATCATTCTGACTACTCATTCACAAACAACAATATAATGATTTACATTTTGTAAGTCCGTTTTTGTGTCAGCACTGCTGTATGCGTGGGAGTGATGATAGCCATATGTTTTTATGTGATTTATGCCAGGGGAGACAAAATACAGTCCCCCACTGGCTAATTTTCCCCCATCAAGGTGGAATGCTGTGAGGCACACATCCTGATTTTGCCAAGTGGTTGTTGTGCACTGGCTACCTATTAAGTTCCGTATCAGTTACAAAATATTATTACTTGCCTATAAGGCCCTTAATGGGTTAGCTCCTGTGTACCTAACTAGACTTCTACCACGCTACAATCCATCACGCTCCCTAAGGTCGCAAAACTCTGGACTTTTGGTAGTACCTAGGATAGCAAAGTCCACTAAAGGAGGTAGAGCTTTTTCGCATTTGGCTCCCAAACTCTGGAATAGCCTTCCTGATAACGTTCGGGGTTCAGACACACTCTCTCTGTTTAAATCTAGATTAAAGACACATCTCTTTGGTCAAGCATTCAAATAATGCATCTCATAATCTTGTACTGCAGTTATATCTGATCAAATGCACATTATTATTCTTTAGTTTGGGTTAAACAAATCAATTTCGCTTGGTTGGAACAGCAGCTACGCTAATTATGTCTCTATTTGTTTCTCTGTTTCTGCTGAGATTGACATCCCGTGGTAACTAGGATTTACACAAGCTTCAGTCTGGATCCAGAACACCTGAGAAGAGATGCAACCCCTCAGAGGACCTCAGATGATACCAACCCGGAAACCACATACAGAACTACCACATTCTGCTATAAGTTTGATTACATCATATAATAATTGCTGTTAATAGTTCATTGTCTGTTTTATTACGTCTTAAATTGATTTTTCCGTACATTTCTGCCATATGTACGTAACTGACAGTCACCACTGATAAGCTACCACTAAATATTGTAGAAACTTAATTGGCTGTAAAGTTGCTTTGCAATGATTTGTATCGTGAAAAGCGCTGTACAAATAAACTTGAATTGAATTGAAAAACTTTTTCCTCGTCGAAGCAGAAACCAGGAGATGTTGGGATATCTTTCATACAGAAGTCACTCTTTATTGAGGACTCGCTGTGAGTCACTGCAGTCATCCAAGTCTGACTAAGGCAGTAATACATTGCCGTTTATATACATTTTAAGGGGGCGGGATACATTCAGTAGAGGTGGAGACAATCTAACCCATAGCATGCAAATGAAGTACAGGCAATCAGCCCAACACCGGCATTTTCCCAGCCTTGATCTCATCAGCATAACAGTGTCATTCAAATGCATAGGTGCTAATCCAATCAGTCTGACCGTCCTAATTCAATCAGTATAACTACTCAAAGACTGGGGCAGAGGCACCAAGAGCCATTACAAACAAAAGGTGATGGTCTCAGTAATCTGGTTCATTTGACTAACAATAAGAGAACAGGAATAGACAGGAACCTCTTGCTCCACTTTGCTTAAGATAATCATTTGTCTGATGTCATTTACCTTAAATGCTAAATACAATGTACTTCACCTTAGTTTTTCATGTGATACTATGTCAGAACATAGGATCAGCAAATTTTAAACAGATTCTTAAATTTGTAATCCCACAACACTAATACGTTTCTAATATTCAAATCCGTTAAAGGATTTTTAGGCTGCATTAATTAGGTCAACCAGAACCGGGAACACTTCTCATAACACCCGATGTACTTGCTACATCACTAGAAGAATGGCATCTACGCTAATATTAGTCTGTTTCTCTCTTATTTCGAGGTCACCGTAGCCACCAGATCCAGTCTGTATCCAGATCAGATGGTCACTGTTGTCACCCGGATTTTATCTCCATTCTGTCACCGATGGAGTTTTGGTTCCTTGCCGCTGTCGCCTCTGGCTTGCTTAGTTGGGGACACTTCATTTCCAGCGATATTGTTGACTTGATTGCAAATGATTGCAAAGATACTATTTAAACTGAACTGAGCTGGATGATGACATCACTGAATTGAATGATGAACTGTCTTTAACTGAAAAATGAGTGTTTACTATTGTCATTTTACATTATTGACACACTATTTTCCTAATTAATGCTGTTCAGTTGCTTTGACACAATCTGATTTGTTAAAAGCGCTATATAAATAAAGGTGACTTGACTTGTCCTGAGACCAATATCTTGTAGGATGTTCCTGGGACAACAACTGCACGAGCCAATCAACGTTTATGATGCCATCACGGTGCACTGTACTGCAGTCGATTCTGCCAAAGTTGAATAAAAAACAACAACGACAAAACCCCTCTGTCAAGCATGCCATTTACAAGGTAAGACCAACAAAATGTTTACATTCCCTTATTAATTTACAGCAGTCTGCTACAATGGCTGATGATTATAAAATTAACATTTTGTTTTTTAAATTAGCATTCTTCCACCTTCGAATACAATTGTTGAGTTAAAAGTTGATACCAGTCAAAAGTGATGAGCATTTGGCTCAAAACGAAATTGTTTAATATAATTTTTATAGTCTGTCTAGTGCCTACTAGCTACATACAAAAAACTAAACTGAGCTACAGACTGTGACAAAATGGTCGCATTTTTCTGCCGGTGTGACAAAGTTTGTGAGTGCACGCACTGGTGCCAAGGCAAAGTTGACCAAAATCTCATTTATTGGAGCCATTTCTGTTGCGTATGAACAAAACAGCACAAGTTTGAAAAGCGTTCAGCTTGGTCCAACAGAGAGTGCAGCAAGATGCTCTGCGAGACCCAGCGAGAAGCGTTAAGAATGTTACTAAAAATAACATTAAAGAGGTGTGAACTTGCAAGTATGATGTCAGACACTGTAATACGCTCTGGTCCCCTCCCTGCTTACCGTGGTGATGAGATACAGAGCAGACTGTCGTCACTCAATGGCTGGATGTCTAAGTGGTGTCCGCAGAATAACATAGGTTTCATAGATAATTGGACAAGTTTTTGTGGCAGACCTGACCTGTTGAAAAGGGATGGTCTTCATCCCTCCTGGGGTGGTGCCGCTCTTCTGTCTAGAAATATGTCACATAGTATTAGAGTTTGTACTTGACTAACTGGGGCCCAGGTCAGGAAGCAGACAGACTGGCTAAACCGACCGTCTGCTAGCCGCCTCACGTCACAGAAATCAGTTAATTCTCAGCACATAGAAACTCTTTCACCTAGATATCACACTATAGAGACTGTGCCTGTTCCCTGAACTAGAAAATACAAAAAAAGTGTCCAAACCAATTTAAGAGTAACAATTTAATTTAATAGATGTTCAACAAATAAAAAACAGATGCAATACGGATAAACAAATGATAAAGCTTGGCTTATTGAATATCAGGTCCCTTTCTACGAAAGCCCTTTTTGTAAATGATATGATCACTGATCATATACTAGATGTGCTCTGTTTGACAGAAACCTGGCTAAAACCTGATGATTACATTATTTTAAATGAGTCTACCCCCCAAGATTACTGTTATAATCATGAGCCGTGTCCAAAAGGTAAAGGGGGAGGTGTTGTTTCAAATAATAACAATGTTTTCAGTATTCCTCAGAGGGTGAAGTAATGGTGCTTCATATAACATTATCCAGAGAAACAAGTGTTAATGATAAATCCCCTGTGATGTTTGTACTGGCTACTGTATACCACCAGGGCACCATACAGACTTTATTATAGAATGTGCTGATTTTATATCCAAGTTAGTGCTGGCTGCAGATAAAGTTTTAATTGTTGGTGATTTTAATATCCATGTTGATAATGAAAAAGATGCATTGGGATCAGCATTCATAGACATTCTGAACTCTATTGAGGTTAGACAACACATCTCAGGACCTACTCACAAAAATAAAGCATCAACAAGTGTTGACATTTCCCAACAGCATAGCAGTAACGACTTTATGAACTACTTTATTTCCAAGATCGATACTATTAGAGATAAAATTGTAACCATGCAGCCGTCAGCTACAGTATCACATCAGATAGATCCCCTGAGGAACAATTCCACTCATTCTCTACTATAGGAGAGGAAGATTTGTATAAACTTGTTAAATCATCTAAACCAATGTACAGTATGTTAGACCCTATTCCATCTAAGCTCCTAAAAGAGATGCTTCCAGAAGTCATAGATCCTCTTCTGACTATTATTAGTTCATCATTGTCATTAAGATATGTCCCCAAAACTTTCAAACTGGCTGTTATTAAGCCTCTCATCAAAAAACCACAACTTGACCCCAAAGAACTAGTTAATTACAGACTGATCTCGAATCTCCCTTTTCTTTCAAAGATACTAGAAAAGGTAATATCCTCACAATTATATTCCTTCTTAGAATAAGAAAATTCTTAGAAAAATGGTATCTGTGAGGATTTCCAGTCAGGATTTAGACTGTATCATTGTACTGAGACTGCTCTCATTAGAGTTACAAATAACCTGCTCTTATCATCTGATCGTGGTTGTATCTCTCTATTAGTGCTACTGGATCTTAGCGCTGCGTTCGACACTATTGACCACAACATTCTTTTAAATAGAATAGAAAACTTTGTTAGCATTAGTGGAAGTGCATTAGCATGGTTCAAATCTTACTTATCTGACCGCCATCAATTTGTAGCAGTGAATGAAGAGGTATCATATCGATCACAAGTGCAGTATGGAGTACCTCAAGGCTCAGTAGTAGGACCGTTACTTTTCACACTTTACATGTTACCCTTGGGAGATATTATCAGGAAACACGGTGTTAGCTTTCACTGTTATGCTGATGATACTCAGTTCTATATTTCTTCGCAGCCCGGCGAAACATACCAATTTGAACGGAATGCATAGTCGATATAAAAAACTGGATGACTTACTGCTTACTGCTAAGTAATCCTTACTGCTAAATTCGGAAAAAACAGAGGTGTTAATTATAGGACCTAAAATCCACACGTAATAACCTAGAATACTGTCTAAGACTTGATGGCTGCTCTGTCAATTCTTCGTCATCAGTTAGGAACCTATGTGTGGTATTTGATAGCAATCTTTCCTTTGAAAGCCACATTTCTAGCATTTGTAAAACTGCATTTTTCCATCTCAAAAATATATCTAAATTACGACCTATTCTCTCAATGTCAAATGCAGAAATGTTAATCCATGCGTTTATGACCTCAAGGTTAGATTATTGTAATGCTTTATTGGGTGGTTGTTCTGCACGCTTAATAAACAAACTCCAGCTGGTCCAAAATGCAGCAGCTAGAGTTCTTACTAGAACCAGGAAGTATGACCATATTAGCCCATTTCTGTCAACACTGCACTGGCTACCTATTAAACACAGTATAGATTTTAAAATCTTGCTTATTACTTATAAAGCCTTGAATGGTTTAGCACCTCAGTACTTGAGCGAGCTCTTATCGCATTATAGTCCTCCACGTCCGCTGCGTTCTCAAAACTCTAGCACTTTGATAATACCTAGAATATCAAAATCATCTGCCGGCGGAAGATCCTTCTCCTATTTAGCGCCCAAACTCTGGAATAACCTACCTAACATTGTTCGGGAGGCAGACACACTCTTGCAGTTTAAATCTAGATTAAAGACCCATCTCTTTAACCTGGTTTACACATAACACACTAATACGCTTCCAATATTCAAATCTGTTAAAGGATTTTTGGAATAACCTACCTAACATTGTTCGGGAGGCAGACACACTCTTGCAGTTTAAATCTAGATTAAAGACCCATCTCTTTAACCTGGTTTACACATAACACACTAACACATTTCTAATATTCAAATCCGTTAAAGGATTTTTAGCCCGTATTAATTAGGTCAACCGGAACCGGGAACACTTCCCATAACACCCGCTGTACTTGCTACATCGCTAGAAGAATGACATCTACGCTAATATTAGTCTGTTTCTCTCTTATTCCGAGGTCACCGTTGCCAGCAGATCCAGTCTGTATCCAGATCAGATGGTCACTGCAGTATCCAGTACGTATCCAGCCCAGATGGTGGATCAGCACCTAGAGAGGACCTCTACAGCCCTGAATGTCAGCGGAGATCTGGCTTGCTTAGTTGGGGACACTTAATGTCCAGTGATATCGTCGACTTGATTGCACAGATACTATTTAAACTGAACTGAGCTGGATGATGACATCACTGAATTCAATGATGAACTGCCTTTAACTGCAAAATGAGTGTTTACTATTGTCCTTTTGCATTATTGACACACTATTTTACTATTTAATACTGTAAAGTGCTTTGACACAATCGGTATTGTTAAAAGCGCTATATAAATAAAGGTGACTTGACTTGACTTTCACTTCTATCAGACACACTATTTGTGGTCAAAAAGCCAAAATAAAAAGCAAGATGCTGTAATGTGGAAAAACGCATTATTTATTAGATGTACTAAATCAAACTCCAGCAGAGTCTCAGCGTCCTCGCTTCGCTCTTCCTCTGAAGGAGCCGCCCTTGATCTTCTTCCTCACGCCGCTCGACTGTTCTCCGTCATCAGCCGCTTCCTCGTCTGCTTTGGACCGCTTCCTCTTCTCTGAGCTTTCCTTCATCTCCTGACACAGAAACAGACACACATGCATTCATCAGACTCACCTTCATCAGAGCTCTCACACACAAACACAGAAGGAGCACGTACGATCCGAGCGAATCTCTGCGCTTCGCTCACTCGCTCCAGCAGCATCATTACTTCCTCTTCCTGTGTGGGGAAGCTGGGCAGTTTCTTCCCGATCAGCGCTTCGATTCGCTGGAACAGCTCCACATCATACCTGCACAAACAGAGCGTGAGAACACAATGATAGAATGTGTCTAACATTCTTTACTAACACACAGACACTGAAGAATTAAACTAAAAAAAACAAAAACTTGTTCATAAATCTGTGATTCTGACATCAGATCAACACGAGTGTTCATGAACAACGATCTGATCAGATGATTTCATGCTAATGCTAATCACTTTTACTCAGGGAATATTTGTGATCCTGCAGCACAAAAGCAGTCATAAGCAGCACAGGAATATTTGTCAAAATTATCAATTTTTCTTTTATGCCAAAAATCATTAGAATATTAATTAAAGATTAGGGCTGCACGATTAATCGAATGTGATTGTCGTGCGCATCTCATCAGTAAAGCGGTTCTGTGATCAGTAGTAAATCTCCATCACCTGCTTTCAGATGGAGCAGCATTTACTACACAGAGCTGTAGTTCTCTGGGCTTCTTCTGCTAGGTGTATTTGGAGTTTCTCTCAATATTTAGATTTTTTTTGCTCCCTCAGATTCCAGATTTTCATAGTTGTATCTCAGCCAAATATTGTCCTATCCTAACAAACCATATATCAATGGAAAGCTTATTTATTCTGCTTTCAGATGATGTACAAATCTCAATTTAAAAAAATATCAATGTCAAAAAACTGACCCTTATGACTGGTTTTGTGCTCCAGGGTCACATTTGTAAAGTAAGAAAACAAAGTTTATCAGTGGTTGAGTGAAAGTCACACTACCAAAATAAAGCTAGTGAAATCACAGCTTCAGTTTGATTCACACTGAAAACCAAAAAACACATCCAGAGAAACACAAGCATGATTTACTCTGGGCCTTCAATTATTGAGAAGGATTACAAATCTTGGCTGGACTGCAGAGTGTGTCATGAATTATCTCTTCTGAGTAACCCTAACTCAAACGGCGCTCACGAGATAGAAAGACTGAGACTGACTGTGTGACGAAGGTGATGGATTTCCCAGATCTCTCTGCTCTGGTGGTGCGGCCCACACGATGGATGTAGTCCTGAGAGAAAACAGATTCATGTCAGCACAACACAACATCATTTGCTGTCGAGATGAGCATGAATTCACACCAAGAATCACATCTAACGCCAGCATTTTCACTGAGCTAAACAAACAAACAGCCAGTAATAAACACAATCAAGAGGAGACAGAGTTTAACTGGTGAAGTTATCCGTGACGCTCCACAGACCCTGTGCAGGAAAGAGAAATGATTAGCTCACCTCTCGAGTCTCAGAGTCGTTCTTGAACACAGAAATTAATTCCTCTTACATACAAACACACACACACACACAGTTTTTAACAGTTACCTGATGCATTTCTGGTCTCAAACTGCAGCTTTTATTTCTTACAATTTACACTAACGGTCAAAAGTTTGGGATCAGTAAGATTTTTAATGTTTTTTTTAAATAAGTCTCTTTTGCTCACTAAGCCTGCATTTATTTGATCCAAACTACAGCAAAAACAGTAACATTTTGAAATATTTGTACTATTTAAAACAGCTGTTTTCTAAGTGAATATGTGTTAAACTGTAATGTATTTCTGTGATGCACAGCTGTATTTTCAGCATCATTACTCCAGTCTTAAGTCTCACATGATCTTCAGAAATCAGTATAATATGCTGCTTTGCTGCTCAAGAAACATCTTTGTAAACATTTATACATTTAGCAAAATGTTTTTGCTATACTTTAGCAGAATTCTTCTTTAACAAACATTAAAAATCTTCCTGTTCACAAACTTGTGACAGGTAGTGTATGCTTTTGTGAATGTCTGTCATGATGGTTCTTTTCTATAACACTGAATGTGAGTAATAAAGAGTTGATGAATGTTTTAAACTTTATCCATGTGACGGGGGAAATCTCTCTGATAAAGCAAAGGTGCCTTCATATAACAACAACACACAGTTAATTCATAGGTTTCATGTGACGTCACACAGTGTTGCGGTGTTCTGGGCTGTGATAACAGCCAATCACAATGGATTATTTACCAAGAGATGTGGATGCATGGGATTCTTTTGATTAAATATTTCTCGTAAGCATAGATGTGTTTTTACATGTTAGTTAATGAAACTTGCAAAAGGTTAAATTTGTGTGCGAGACTACTGATTTGCCAGAAAACTTTCGTTATGCTCCACCTAAAGCTAATAAATCAACGAGATGTTTTTGATCTTTGATCTAAGTACAGTTATGTGAGTCTAGTTACGCTGCACTAAACTTTGACGAACATCACCGTAGCACCATTTTGGAGAATATGAGCCGAACGCAGGCAGCATACGCTCTTCTGTGTCAGCCGCGACACAAGGATACGTTTTCTACGTGTATTTACGCTGTGATTTGAAAGAAAACAGTGCATCCGTGCAGCGCAGCTGACACAGAAGAGCCACTTTTCTGGACCTTGACAGCAAGTTACTTGGCAGTGAATGTGACAGTCACAAGCCTCTCGGTTTTCATTCAAAATATCTTAAACTGTGTTCCGAAGACGAACAAAGCTTTCACGGGTTTGGAACGACATGAGGGTAAGTGATTAATGACTAAATATTCATTTTGGGGTGGAGTTACTCTTTAAGAGTCAATTTTGTGAAATTGAGATGTATGCATCATCTGAAAGCTGAATAATTAATCTTTCCATTGTTGTATGGTTTGTTAGGATAGGACAATATTTGGCTGAGATACAACTATCTGAAAATCTGGAATCTGAGGGTGCAAAAAAATCTAAATATTGAGAAAATCATCTTTAAAGTTGTCCAAATGAAGTTCTTAGCAATGCATATTACTAATCAAACATTAAGTTTTGATATATTTACGGTAGGAAATTTACAAAATATCTTCATGGAACATGATCTTTACTTAATATCCTAATGATTTTTGGCATAAAAGAAAAATGTATAATTTTGACCCATACAATGTATTGTTGGCTATTGCTACAAATATACCCCAGCGACTTAACACTGCTTTTGTGCTGCAGGTTCACATATACCAATTTGTTTTTCAAAACACCTTTTACATTTTTTTATGTTTTAACCTTTATTTATTAAATGTTACAGTCCAAGTGTACATATAAATGCCTTATGCCTCAAGTAAATGCATGGGTAAATTTACATTTATCTAAACATTGTATAACTGCAGCTTTTTTGCTGTAATTGCATGGTTTTGTAAATAAATTTTGTAAATACATTTTCCTCATGCCAGCTTGGTCAAGCGAGTTCTTAAATGGACTTTAAAATTGCTTTCATAATAATGAGATGTTTATAGATTTGTTTAGTCGTGTTATGTATTATAATCTATATAATTAAAATGACAGGTTTTGTCTAGGTAACATTATCAATTTTAAATGAAATATTAATGAGCAGTACAGCAGATCTAGAAATGAAACTGGGCTAAGTCAAGCTTGGATGCGGCAGTGTCTGCGAGTTACGGTCCGGTGGATTCGGCCCAGAATCATCTGTGAGTACGCAGGCATCCGGGCCGATGGACAAGTCTCTAGCAAGTGACAATTTAACTGAAAATGGTGTGTATGAGTGTGTACGAGGTAGATGTAAACAGCCTATCAGCAAACGTCAAGTTGGTAAGTTTTCACTCGACTTTAGTGGAGTCAGCAGCTGCTTGACAGTAAATAAGGATCTAATCCTAAAGTATCTATTTTTTTTAAATACCATTGTTTTCCGTTGTTGGTGAAGTGTTATTTTGGTTTCCGATCACCAAGGAGAGGCTACGCAAGGTCCTAAAGATGGCGGCCACAACAAAAAAAATCACGTGACTGAAACCCATGAATATGCAATGTTTGTGTTTGTTACTGATCCAGGAAGCAGCACGTGACAGAAGAACGAGCGACTCAAACCTGATGAATCGAGAGATGATCTACTCAATTCTGTTTCCGCTACAGACTGCATAGCTTCAGTTTATGGTGATGTGATGTGACAAAAGAAGGAACGACTCAGATCAGGAGGTGAGGGAAACTTGACAGCAGACCCTCGACTGAATTAATTGTTTCTGTTTCTCATCATTTGGCCTTGGTTGCATTATAGTTTACTTTTCTATTTCTAAATGTGATCAACGTCATGTAAGTAGATGCGTTGGGGAATTTGGCTATAACATCTAACATTTTAATTATATTCTGCTGAAACGAACGAAATTGCTTGGAAAAAAGATCAGTTCATTCTGCTGAACGAGACTCAAAGATGTGAGTCAGTAAAATGATCTGAACTTCCCATCACCAATATGAACATAAATCATCATTCACACTGTCTAATAATAAAGTGCAGATCTAATATCAGATCATTTACAGTCACGTAAAGGAGCAGTTTGATTATTCATGTAGCGTCTGGAACAATCAGACACACCATTTTTCATTTGATTTAACAAATCAATTATTCATTAGATTAACAAATCGTCACAGTCCCCTCACCCAATATGTTTAGTATCTATGAATTCGTATTCGGATGATCTAATTGAGAGTGTATATTGTATGTTTACACCTACGCAACATATTAGTGTTCTAAGAGTCTTTAGTCATTTTGATTTAAGTTTCATATGCAAATTACCATGCTTTCAAACAAAGGGCCATAAAAACGCCCCAGTATCTCAGAAATCCCACTTGAGATTCCGGACTTTCTCATTGGACAAGCCCATCTTGAGAGGCGGGAATCTTCTCCGACCTTAAAAGCCCACACCAAGGACCCTCTTGGAGTCGGTGGTTTGTTTTAATTCTGAGAGGATTGGAGAGAAACGCACCCGGAAACCCTAAGCTCATGCCAGGCTTCGGCTATGTTAGACCAGTTTATGTGTTTATGTAGTATGTTAGACTAGTTTAAGTGTTTATGTAGTTAATAAAACCTTACTTGTATCACACTTGACGTGGTTCATTGTTTGCTCATAACTGAGTCACTTAATCATGCAGATTTATGCTACAAGCTTTTGTAGAATTGTACAGTAAGGAAGTTATTTCCCTTAACCAGGAAATTAACGTTCTTAGAATTGACAAGACAGTTGACCCTGAGAGGTCAGCTAAATATCTACAGCGGATCTAAAATATTCATAATTAATTATAACTAGTTATGATTAATTATTTATATTTCCCATGAGCTGATTCGTTACATTCATCATCATTTATTCACCTCCTGTCATTTAAACCTGTGGAACTTTCATTCATTTTTGAAACACGAAAGAAGATTATCTTTATATATGTTCTCTCATCATTTCTGTTCCTCCAATGAAAGTCTACAGATATTAATGATATCTTCTTTAGTGTCCTACAGAAGAGCTGTGGGTGCTGCAGCTGTTTCACTGCACTGTGGCAATGACAAGCCTTGAATTCTGTTCATAAAACTACTCTAAAGATGACTTTCTTCTCATGTATTGTTGACTTCTGGATCAGAGCGCTGTCAATCACTGCCTGATTCACTGTATTATTATAGCCTCTAATTCTCAACACCACTGGTTCGAAGCGGTAAAGCCTTTTAATCACGCCAATAAAGCTGCTTGAATCTGAATTTGCTTGTCGCTGATTGTGATGCAGATTTTTTCAAACAGAAGATACACAACTCGACAGACCGTCTCTGTTCATGCTAAGAAAACACTAAATTATATATTTTAAAATATCGCTCTGTCACGTTTAAAAATATGATTTCTCTGTGTCCAGATTTGACTGCAAAATTTTTAATAATGTATGAAAATATATCCAAACCTAATATAAGTAATGTACTTCATGTCTTACGTTCTCACTCTGCAGTAAAAGGTTTATGTATTTATATACAGGGCTATACAGCCATCTAGTGGTTACACAGTGGTATTGCAGACAATAAATTTAGAGCTTAATATTTAGAAAAGTATCTTTAAAAATTTTAAAGAAAAATAAATTATTCAGCTGAAATCACAAAAGTGTGATTCTTTGTCTTCATTATTTTGTATGTTCCTCTATAAGTGTCTGGGCTGTTCAGTGTTCCCACAGCCCTGCATTCAGGCTTGAATCTGATTTGATCACAGCAGAGTAAAGCGTGTGTGAGTGAGTGAGTGAGTGTGTGTGTGTGTGTGTG
>NW_015507135.1:0-318 GCF_001515645.1 Sinocyclocheilus grahami
GTAATGCTTGGGTTTTTGCATGGATAATGTCTTCCAAATTTCCGTCCAATAAGTTTTCATATGTAAAATTAGAGAAGTATGAAAGACTGCTCTCTCTTTCAATTTCAACTTAAATGAAATGTTTATCCTGCATTATTTGTATAATTATTTTAATCTGGAACTTTAAAATGTTAATTGCATTTATTCCTGCGTTTTCTGCACAGATTTTGAGATGAAACCTGGGAAATTCTGCATCTACTGTATGCATAAATCTAGCCACATCAAAGGCAAGTTAAGTAATACATTTGGTAATTTTGTAAATGCATGTTATAGATCTTA
>NW_015507135.1:328-846 GCF_001515645.1 Sinocyclocheilus grahami
AGTGGTCATAGACTGAGCGACTGGGGGCCTCCACTGGAATGAGAAAAGTCTTCTCTGATTTTGCTGCACCACTGGGTAAAGATAAACACATTTTGCTGCACTGCTTGGGCCTCACAAAGGACAAATACATGAATGGATGAGAGCTGCCATGATCACAATCAAGCAAATCGAGTATGGATTTTCAGTCTATAGGATCTTACAGCTCAAACTAACACTCACTGATAAGTAGGAGTTGCCAACACAATCAAAAGCCATACATGCATCACATTAAGTGTAGTGTATGTTTGACTTACTGAGCTTGAACGAAAGAAAAAAAAACACTGTAAAACAAGACACGCTTTCTGTGATTATGATTTTAAGGACAGTGTGATGGAAATTATTTGGGCTTTATCTCTGCTTATTGAAGTCCATTTGGCAGCCGCCATTACATAGTTGTTCTGGGTGACAGAAAGGAGCTTGATTCCAGGGGTTAATGAAGCCAGTGGGGCTCTTACATTCTCAAGAACCTGTCTTGTCTG
>NW_015507135.1:2453-8827 GCF_001515645.1 Sinocyclocheilus grahami
GGGGACCAGAGAGACACTTGTTTTCTTCGGCCTTTGATGTGAGTGCTATTACTCCAATTTAGTGCAAAGCTTTAAATCTATGTTCCAGAGGTCCATCCCCCTTCAATTCAGGTGGCACAATGCTATTGGTTTGTTCAGTGACCGCTGATTCGCCATGGCATCTTATGAAGTCCGTCGCCTCCGCTCTGTAATTATAATTTGTTTAGGGACACGTCCGGGGAGTTACAAGTGCACCGCTTAGCTCGTAAAGTCAAGCCCTGAGCATCTAGACGCGTCTGTTGCACCATAATAAAAAAGACAACATGGCTGCCTGAAGGTATCCAGCAGCCCCAGCCAAAATTAATCTTCGAAGGGTGATAAAAGGCTTTGTTTTGATAGTTTGTGAGGGATGAGTGTCTCTGAACGACGATGCCAGAGACTTTTGGGATGCAAGCAGATTCCAGTGTTAAAGTTCATGGCTGAGCCGCCAGAGCGCCCCCTAATGGTTGCACGAATAAACCGAGCCTGCAGTGTGGGCGGGAGCGAGTGAAATGGTGAGGGGTAAAATGAAATGGAGAAGTTTGTGGGCAGGCACGCCGAGACGAGAGGCAGCAGGCTTGCAGACAAAAACCTGGCAGGGGATGTGAGGAAGGCAGGCCTCCTCTCCACCCGCACACCAGTCAGCGTGTGAACAGCAGCCAGGCGTTCTCTGCACTGACACAGAGAGTCTGTACCGCGGCTATGGTTTTATTTACAGATTTACACCGTTAGTCACACAAGCACATTTCCAGTTATGTGTAAAAACAGGTTTGTTGCCACAAACAAGATAATTTCCTTCCTTCCTAGAAAGTCTCTATGGAACCCCCGTAAAGAGAACCAAACAAAACATCTAGATCAATTATTTTTCTAAGTGCTATTAGAAAGCAAATTAAGAAATATAATTGTATGGGATTTATTTCCAGAGTCATTCATTCTTAATCAGTTGTATTGTGTTGCAATCTGTTTGCTTGCTGTTTTATAAATGAAAAAAATGCATTTACTGAGTTATGCCACTAATTTGATGTGCCCTTGATGATATGAAAAATACCATCTTGTGTGTATTGTAGCTAGAGTTGAGGCTTAGTGGCTACCCAGGTAGCCAGCGCAATCGGGCCAATTGCGGCTGAGTGTCGGCTCACTCGGCTGTGTTCTGGCAGCGACTCACCGAAAGTGAGCCAGCTCTGGCCCAGTAATGGTTGTCAGATTTGGCTAGGCTTTGGATGTGCAGATCTGGCCCGATTTGCTCTGAGACACGGCACATTTAGCCACATTCGGCCCGATTATGGACCATAAGGGCTGGTCTGATTTTGGCTGAGATATGGGCATGCAGACTTGGACCAATTTAGGTTGAGTGTTGGGGTAGGTCTCCGTTTACAATGTGGTAAATAGTATGTAGCAGTGACATAGATAAGATCCCTGAAGTTGCAAAGACTAAAGTCTCAAAACCAAAGAGATATTCTTTATCAAAGTTAAGACTCTGCCACGCCCCCCTGGCTTGTTCTAACACGCCCCCACATATCTATCTCACTATGTGGAAATATTTGCATAATGCCGCCCAAATGTGCAAGCAAAAAAAGAAGGCGTGGTTTCAGTAACCGCAGTTAGTGTTGATGCAGCCATGTCAGGGAGACGCTGTGTTTCTAGGCAAAAGCAAAAGCACTTTATTTGGCCTTCCGAAAAATATATGCATTTAGGAATCTTTAAGATCAGATACAACAGAACAGCAATGCATTTTATGGATGACTGTTTCGTGAACCTAGGAGAGGAGGTCGGCGACTCGGTTCCCCTCTGTCGTTACATTTTTTTTTAAAGATGAAGCTCGCGATTATGGTAAGGGGCGTTACATTTCCGACGAGTGCTTGTGGTGTTCGGCCAATCACAATGCACTGGGTCAGCTGGCCAATCAGAGCAGACTGCGTTTGTCGGAAGGAGGGGCTTTGTAGAAAACGAAGCGTTTGAATGTAAAAATAATAAATAATGCATGTCAACATATTCTGTTACACCAAACACACAAAATAATGATCTTTAAAAAAGCATCAGATGACCCCTTTAAACTTAAACATAATATCTTTTGCCTGCCCATGTTATTTCTTAGTGCATTTTAATTCCTATTAATTTGGAAATTAATGATTTAATTCATATAATGAAACAAGCTTAAAGTGGTTAAGGGAACTTTAACATTTTTTGCTATATGAGTTTCAAGACATGCGCGCTAGCTTTGACATCTAATGACAAAACCTGATAGGCTTTTTGTGTTGCTAATTGCCAGAAGACCAGAAGAACTTGCTACCCTGGTGAGTAAACATTTGATAATCTAACATATAATATAATTTTAAGAAACCATTCTACACATATAATATCAAAATAATGTTTATTTATAATGAAGCTATAATTGAGTTCGCTGATATAGTGCTAGAGTTTAGCTCCAACCATAATCAAGCACACCTGATTCAGCTAATCAAGGTCTTCAGAATTACTAGAAACTTCCAAGCTGGTGTGAGTTGGAGCTAAACTGTGCAGAGCTGCGGCCATCCAGGAATTGAGTTTGATACCACTGTATTGCGGCTGGTCTTTTTTTATACATATATTTTTTTCAATTAGTGCAAAGAAGTGCAAGTACTGGCAGTGCATCAGATGGGTAGATTTAAAAGTTAATCAAAAGATGGCTGCTGCTCACTTTGGACAGAGATGGGGGAAGAAAAGAGCGGGCCCCAATGCAAACAAATTCTTCCAAAGGTATGTTCCAAATGTTAACATTTACCAGAGTTACCATTCATGTTATCAGTCTGAGATTGTCTGAATAATCATACGTGTCATTGTCTGTTCCCCGTTTTGTGCTGGAGGAGGGTGTCCTTAATGCGTAATTCATGGGGTCGGTGGGGCTGCCATGAAAAGAAATGGTGTAAGGGCCAAACCCTTAATCTTTGTAAAGGTGACATATTTAGTTGACATGCATAAGTAGATGTAGACTTAACAAGGACACTGTAAAATATGTATTTTATTTTAGTTGAAAGATGACATCTTAAGGATTTTAAGGTAACAATGTCATCTTGTGGAAAAACAAATTATTCAAAGCTCTGGTTTTATATCAAAACTGGAAGGAGTCTTCAATACACATACTTTTAGAAGTTGTAATTCTGTGTGTGTGTGTGTGTGTGTGTGATTTTATATATATATATCTCTCTCTCACACACACCAACCAAAACTAAGCCGACACCATCGGCATTGGGCCACTCATCGGTGTGATTGTGGCCCAATGCCGGTGGTGTTGGCCCAGTTTCAGTACCCAGACTCGGGCAAGTACTGGCTAAGTGTTTCAATGCTTGTCTGCGTGATTGTGGCCCAATGCCGGCAGTTTTGGCAGCCGGACTCGGGCCAGTGTATTTGGGCCAATTCTGGGGCATCATTCATCCCATGTCCATGCCGACTCTGGCAACCACAGCCGGTCCGAGTTATTTCATCCGTCCTGCCGTTATCGGGCCAAACCGTTTTGGCTACCTGGGTGGTGCAGTCCTGATCCTCAAGTAACCCAGTATTGCACATTTTGGGTGTTGCACCTATACTGTATCTGAAAGGCGTATCTTTCACATGCAGTATGTGGGGGAAAAAAGGCAGGAATCAAGACACGTCCAAATTCAGTGTTTGCATAATATATGTCTTCCTCTGGTTGGTTTTTGAAAATAGCATTGTATCCTTCATTGCCCATGATATCCCACAATCTTGTGCATTTAGTTTAGTGGTTGCTGGAAAGAATAAAATTGCTGTAGTAGTTGAAAGCGGTAAATTCATGTGTCTTTTCAACTTAAGATTTCTTCTGAGAAATAAGCATTGTAATCACTAATTAGTGAAAGCACTTACTACTTAAAACCCACCAGATGAAGGCATTCCATCTGACTGGATGTTAATTAAATATTATATAAAGCAAAATGCATGCTTCGATGGTTTCCTAGCACTAAATGCAATTTTTTTTTTCTTTATTTTTTTACCTTTAGGGTGTAGCCAATAATGACTAGTTATATCTACCAACAGGAGCTAATAGGATGGTGGTAAATAGCCAAACCTTTACCACACGCTTTTTAAAAGTTGAAAAGTAATATTTATATTATTAGAATATCTTCACCGATATCACTCTGGCCTTTATAAAATTTGTTGGATTTTTAGTCTTATTCATCAACCTATCATTATTCTCTTACATAAAGTGGTTTAATTTCAATCATTTTACTTTCCATTCTAAATCATAGAAACACAAGTTATTGGACAGATTATTAAATGACTGCTCTTCAAGGACACAATGGAAAGCTAATTTTGACAACGATACTCGTATCTCTGATAATGTTGCTTTCATCCAGTATGACAAGACTCTCTTATGGACAAGATACGAATACCTCATTCTAGCCGAAACGATCGAGTGGGTTCTGCCTCAAATTTGCATTCAGTTTGTGTGCGGGGTCCGTCAGAATTCAAAACATGCATATTTAGCATTTCATTTTCACTCTAACATCACATCCCACTTAATATCATGATGCTTCTCCCACCTGCTGAGTCCATCACTGACACCAATGAGAAATTAATGAGACGTCCCCAGTAAATGCTAGTTTGCAGCCCACGGCGAGTGCTGTCCTCCAGTGGTAGGCGATTCACGTAACATGGAAGCCACCTTTATCTTCAATGGGATGTTGCTTGTCAATGGCACTACTTCAAATGGTATATTTTGCTCTTCTACTCCGCACGACTAACTTAGAGTGGGAACATAAGAGGAGCCATTGGTAATTGAAAGTCATTATGGACTCCAGACGTTACAGTGAGCACTGTTCTAAAAAATATCAAAAATGTTTTGATTTTAGGAGGGCTTCATTATCTTCCATTATCAATCATAAATAACATCAAACATTCCACAGTATGTAGAAATAGAAAAACATGATAACTTCAGAGGATAGTGTTTAAACCGAAAGAGGGAGAAATAAATACTATATGTACAATACCATGAACTCCGAAGTTTGCAATGCCTATGTGTCGATTGGTGGTGTTGCTAATCTCAGGAGAGACATATCATCACTAATTAATAATATCCATGTGGGTGTATTACACACAGTTTATGCGTAAATGTCCTCTACATAAATAGAAATAGCTGTATTGTCTGAACGCAGTCGGTGGCGATACTTGTGAAAGTAATGTTTGTGAAAAATAAGATCTAATTTACGTCATTTAACATCAGACTGTGCCTCAGCGATCCTCAATTAGAAATTACAGTTTTAGTTACGTCTTACATAACCGATGAAGAATGATCTGTGAAGTCATGTCTTCCCAGGGTTTAGCTTGAATTTCCTCAAATGAACAGTAAGTGACTGAGTGTTTGCATGTCCGTGTATGCGTGAATGTCTGAGCGGGTGATGCATTTGTAGTTAAAAAGCATGCTTGGCTGAAAACTATTAGCTTTACACCTATCATATATTGTGCAGAACTTGCTTGAGCTTATTTCATATCTCCAATTACCACACAATAGGAACTGCTACTTCAAAAACACTTTTAATGTGTCTGTTTCTCAAGGCTTTGCTTATTTATTATCTTCCAACCACTGTGCTTTCATCTCTACTTAGGGCTTCGAATTCAGGTGAAATTAATTCTTCAGGGTCTGCTAGCCTTCATTCTGGTCTCTACATCAACAAGAAATTACTAGGGAGTCATGGATTAGGGGCTGTTCACACCAAAACATGTTAAGATCAGCTGCTTTGCAGCAGCGCATGAAATGGAGGGTGTCCTTTTGTTGCTGGGCAACCGTGGAAATGCATTTTTTCCCCTTCTGTGATCTTTTCCTATAATTTTCAACTAGTGCTTTTTTTTAATGCACATCTTGACTGCAAGGTTTGCTTGCAAAAACAGGCCTGTAAAGTATAGGTTTATAGCCTAGATCTTTACTCTTGTGGTGAATAAGGTGTAAATAAATGCGAGGTAGATTTGAGCATTACTTTGCGCATTACATTGCAAACGATTCTGAATGGTTTTGCTTTTGAGACTGACTGACTGTTTTTATGTTTGGGTTTCTAAAAACCTCAATGGCATACTTTACAGCGGCTGTGAGGAATAGACTTGGAGTCTTTACAATGGCACACACTGTATAAAGGTCTTGGATCACATAATTTCCACAACTCTCAACTTTTAAAACTCATGGTAACACTTTCTATGAAGCCCGTATTTATAATACATTATAAGGGTATTCTTAAAAGGGGTCCTATTATGCTTTTTCACTTTTTTAAATTTTAGTCCGTGTGTAGGGTGTATGTTTGGGCATAAAAAAAGATCTAGAAAGTTACAAATCTCAAAGTCCACTCCAAAGGGAGATATTTCGTTTTTTTTTT
>NW_015507135.1:9903-13529 GCF_001515645.1 Sinocyclocheilus grahami
CTCTTTATTAAGGCTAAACCTTTTAGCTTTACACCTATCATATTTTGTGCAGAACTTGCTTGGGCTTATTTCATATCTCCAATTACCACACAATAGGAACTGCTACTTCAAAAACACTTTTAATGTGTCTGTTTCTCAAGGCTTTGCTTATTTATTATCTTCCAACCACTGTGCTTTCATCTCTACTTAGGGCTTCGAATTCAGGTGAAATTAATTCTTCAGGGTCTGCTAGCCTTCATTCTGGTCTCTACATCAACAAGAAATTACTAGGGAGTCATGGATTAGGGGCTGTTCACACCAAAACATGTTAAGATCAGCTGCTTTGCAGCAGCGCATGAAATGGAGGGTGTCCTTTTGTTGCTGGGCAACCGTGGAAATGCATTTTTTCCCCTTCTGTGATCTTTTCCTATAATTTTCAACTAGTGCTTTTTTTTAATGCACATCTTGACTGCAAGGTTTGCTTGCAAAAACAGGCCTGTAAAGTATAGGTTTATAGCCTAGATCTTTACTCTTGTGGTGAATAAGGTGTAAATAAATGCGAGGTAGATTTGAGCATTACTTTGCGCATTACATTGCAAACGATTCTGAATGGTTTTGCTTTTGAGACTGACTGACTGTTTTTATGTTTGGGTTTCTAAAAACCTCAATGGCATACTTTACAGCGGCTGTGAGGAATAGACTTGGAGTCTTTACAATGGCACACACTGTATAAAGGTCTTGGATCACATAATTTCCACAACTCTCAACTTTTAAAACTCATGGTAACACTTTCTATGAAGCCCGTATTTATAATACATTATAAGGGTATTCTTAAAAGGGGTCCATTATGCTTTTTCACTTTTTTTAAATTTTAGTCCGTGTGTAGGGTGTATGTTTGGGCATAAAAAAAGATCTAGAAAGTTACAAATCTCAAAGTCCACTCCAAAGGGAGATATTTCGGGGGTTTTTTATCCCTTTTCGAGAACTACAACAAACGGCTCGTTTGGACTACAGTGTTTGTTTTCCTGGCTTTGTGATATCACAAAGCATCTCATTGGAATATCATTCAAATAATTCCCACCTACAGAAATTCGAATGGTTGAGGGGTGGGGAGGGACGAGGTTGTGGTTAGAATGCTTGGTTGAATGAGTGCATCAGACGAGACGACGAAGAAGTAGTACTGCTGCAGAGTTAGTCCATCAGAGAAAACCAAGAAGAAGAGCTGCTGTGATGTAGCTCAAATTTTTGGCATGTCTAGTATAACACAACGTAGCTGGGCGCCGTGGACAGATGCTGAACGGCGCCGCCGGTGTGCCTACACTCATAGAATATAAAGTATTGGACCTTCATCAAAGCCGGAACTAATCGAGCCATTTGTGCCAGGCTGGGGAGAAAGGTATTTTAATCATGTAAATTGTGAAAAATAATGCGTTTTTCGAACCACCAAGCATGAGAGCATGTTCTAGTACACCCCCAAAACAAAATCAAGACTTTGTAAAAGAGCATAATAGGACCCCTTTAAGGCATTATAATGAATGCATAATGCATTATAAAAAAAAACTTGTTGTATTCTCATAAATATTCATAAGATCGGTTGTAATATATTATAATATTTACTTATTTGTGGTTATAGCTTTTAAGAGTATGATAAGGCATTATAATGAATGCATAATGCATTATAAAAAAAAAAAAAACTTGTTGTATTCTCATAAATATTCATAAGATCGGTTGTAATATATTATATTTACTTATTTGTGGTTATAGCTTTTAAGAGTATGATTTATAACACAGTGAACACGTTGCATCCACTTTTACAATGGATTATATTTATCATAGTTATGTATTAAGTCTCATATCTTGCCATTTTTCTTATACTACTTTACTTAAAGCGGTCAAAGACCACTTTTATAAGTAGTAATAATAACCTTAACCATCTTCAAGAAACGACTAAAAACACATCTGTTCCACCTTTATTTGACCCTCTAACTCTAGCACTTTCTATTCTGTTTTAATTCTACTTTCTGTATATATGTGTGTGTGTGTGTGTGTGTGTGGTGACGAGCGTCCCGAAGCTTCATCAGCGACGCCCTGGAAACAAGCGAGGAGCACCTGACCATCATCATCACAGGCTGATCGGTCACAGCTGCACCGCATCAGGCGGCAGCTACATAAACCACGCAAGCCCTGACATTTAGGAGATTTCTCCATGAGACTGAGCACTAACGCGCCCTCAGCCATACTAGATTCTACCATTCTTGAGCATACTAATATTCTAATGAGAGTTAGTTGGCATGTAGTTGCAAAGTTGCTTATAGTGATTGATTAAGGGGACCATCAAAATAAAATGTAACCATTTATACTGCAAATGAAGTAGATTTAATAAGGTGTATATTGTGTGTTATAAATAATCATACTCTTAAACTTATAACCACAAATACGTAAGTATTATGATGTATTATAATTGTTATGATTATTCATGAGTTGATATAACATATACGTTTTTTTTTATAATGCATTCATTATAATGCCTTAAGAATACCCTTATAATAATAATCATAAGAACAGTTTTAATGTATTATAATACTTATTTGTGGTTAAGTGTATGTTGAGTTATAACACAATGAACACGTTGCGTCAACTTAAGTTACAATGTATTATATTTCTCATAGTTATAATATATTATAGATATCATATCTTGCCATTGTTTAAGACCTGCACAATAACTTAGTACATCTTATTTGTGTTTTTACTGTAAAATAACAAATACAAAGTCTTCATGAATACATTCCAAAATGCTTTAATGTGGTCTTATTACATAAAAGTGCTCTTTGTCTGCTTTAAGTTAAGTAACTTCACAGTACTTAAAGCAGACAAAGACCACTTATAAATAATAATAATAATAATATTTTTTCTCAAACAGCCATAAGATCAGATATCAGATGAATGTGTACACATTTGCTTTTAACTATTTTTATTGTAATTTCAATTTGATTATTTTGATGGTACCCTTTAGACAACTGTTAATAAGTAACTCTGCGACTACATATCAACTAGCAATCATTAGAGTATTAGTAGACTGTCTGAGCACTTTTTTTGATGGTTCCCCAACAGATATTCTACTGACTATAAGGAACTTTGCAAATACATCAACTTATTCTACCAACCCTAATCTTAACTAAGTCTACTAATACTCTAATGAGAATTAGTTAACATGTAGTTGCAAAGTTGCTTAGTCAATTCACTAAAGGGGATCATCAAAATAAAATGTAATCTAATAAAAACCACACGTTGCATTTTTTCATTTGAAAGTATTACAACTGATCTTAAACTAGCTCACAGCTAAATTAATATTAACCTCACAGGAAACATTCAAAACAACATTCAACCACTCCTAACCACTCACAAGATGTAGAAAGATACTGTCCAGATCTTAAATAAACAGTCAAGATAATCCATTATAAATTAAGTGGATTTATAATGGTATTCACTGTGTGTTGTACGTAATCATAGGCAAGGCAAGGCAAGGCAAGTTTATTTGTATAGCACATTTCATACACAATGGTAATTCAAAGTGCTTTACATAAAATAAAATAAAAACAATAATCACAACAATAAAACAAGGAATTTAAAAACTTTTAAAATTATTT
>NW_015507135.1:14092-17922 GCF_001515645.1 Sinocyclocheilus grahami
GTTTTAATAGACTAATAAATCAACGTGCGTGCACTCTGTGTGTGATTTGGTGATATAGCCTACTTGATAATGTCAGATCACACATCATTACAACAACACTTACCATATTATCACAGACAATGCTTTGTATCCCACACCGCAGACTCGACTTGAGTGGAAAATGAATCATCCGCGGTTGTGCGTGCACTTGTTTGCATGTGAGCAAAGGTGTTTTTAGGAGTCTAACTTGCAAGCGCCAGACCACAGATTCGTCAAACCTGCTTTCCTGCAGTCCGTGTTCTTCTGACTTCTGACTATTTTGTAGTAAGTAACGAATATGTTTCGGGGAAATGTATCGGAGTAAATGTATACATTTTAATTAGGAAATGTAGTGGAGTAAAAGTAAAAGTTGGCTGAAATATAAAAACTCAAGAAAAGTACAGATACTCCCAAAATATACTTAAGTACTGTAACAAAGTATTATTACTTCGTTACATTACACCACTGAATATAACGTATTGTGACGGCCATGTAGAACACCACGCAAGTCATATGTGGATTTAAATCACCCTAACTAATAAGCAAACAGCACACATCAACTAACTTTAGACTATATGGAACTTTAGACTGTATAGAGGAGTGCACACTTCTGCAGCTGTTTTACCTGTTAACCAGTTTTTGAGTTCTTGAGGGGGAAAATAAAAATCATTCATCTCTGCACAGTTCTTTGCATTGCCACATGTATTCATTTTTGTGGTAGTTTAGATATTAATGTAATGTAATATAATTTTAACTTTTTTCTATTTTGATATATTTTAAAATGTAATTTATTCCTGTTATTGCAAAGTTTAATTTTCAGCAGTCATTACTCCAGTCTTCAGTATCACATGATCCTTCTAATATAAAATGATTGTAAGATTATTGATACCAAGAAAGAAACATTTAGAATATATTAAACCTGAAATACATTCATACACCTGAATATCAGCGTTTAGGGCTTAACTAATACAAATAACGAGTGGTAACTCAGCTAATCTAATAGGGAAAAGTACAAACAACACATGCATATACCAGATACATTTGTAACTGATTAATTATTGTCTAAATAAAGAAAAGGTCTTTATGTGTGTGTGTGTGTACGCGTTTTTGTGACAAATGAGGACATAAATTTGTATAATGACAAAGGTATGACATAGGTATTACAAGGAGAAGGTGACTTTTCAGGATATTACCCCATGTCCCCACTTTTCAAAACGCTTATAAATCACACAGAATGGAGTGTATTGAAAATCTGAAATAGCACAAAGTCTCCTGTAAGGGGTAGGTTTAGGGGTAGGGTTGGTGTAGGGCAATAGAATATACGGTCTGTACAGTATAAAAACCATTACGCCTATGGGATGTCCCCATTTTTCACAAATGTAAACCTGTGTGTGTGTGTGTGTGTGTTTGTGTGTTAATTGATTATTATTATCAATGTTGAGAACAGTTGTGCTGCTTAATATTTTGTAGATTTATTTATTTTTATTTTTCAGGATTATTTTATGAATAAAACATTTCAAAAGAGCAGCATTTATTTGAAATAGAAATCTTTTGTAACATTATACATAAATGTCTTTACGGTCACTTTTGAGAAATTTAGTTTTTTTGCTAAATAAAAGTATTAATTTATTTAAAATAAAATGTTACTAATCATAAAACTTTAAAGGATACATGTTATGCCCCTTTTTACAATATGTAATATAAGTCTCTGGTGTCCCCAGAATGTGTCTGTGAAGTTTCAGCTCAAAATACTCCTCAGATAATTTATTATATCATTTTGAAAATGCCTATTTTGAGTGGAAGCAGAAACACGCTGTTTTTCGGGCCGTCTCTTTAAATGCAAATGAGCTGCTGCTCCCCGCCCCCTTTTCCAGAATAGAGCTATGCCATTACAGCTCGTACCTGCTAAAAACATCTTTTTTGGTTCTGATTATCATGTTTATCGCCCTGAAATTATGCGTTTTAAACCATTTGAGTTTAAACTTCTGATATATGATTTTTCTGGGTGCACACATCCGAAGCACACATACAGAGAGCGGCTGTCACAGCATGAGTACTAAACTAAGTTCTCATTCACACACAAGTTTACATTAAAAACACACAAGTATAAAAAAAACAGTCAGTTATGTCCGTGAAGGTAAACAGCTGGGAAATAAATTGCATGTTTATTTTAGATCTGTGTGGCAGCAGCAATATACATTAAATAAATCAATAAATCCACTGCTCTTTTATCTCCTCTGAGGCTGGGACTTTTAATAGTATTCTGTGCTCGTCTGTGCAGCCAACGACAGAACAGTTAGCATGTTTTGCTCAAACATTCGCCATGGCATTAGAACTAAAACACCGTTGTCACTTGCGAAAACACAATAATGGCACTGTGGGTGTAAACTTACAGATTTTCAGGGCGGTAATATTATAATGAGATCCCTTTGCAACGATACCAACAGTGTTGCCAGGTTGGGCGGTTTCACGCCAGTGTTAATTTCATTGCCGAATAATTTTCTTCATAATTTTCGTTGATGACATTTTTTTCACTGACTACGAGACGATAAAGAAATAAAACTATTTTTGAATGACAAAAACTATGACGAATATTTATTGACATTTTCATCAACGAATAAAAACGAGACGAAAATGTTAGGGAGGGACGATTTGGGAAGAGATTCATTCAGAAAGAATCTGCTGCGTGGTTCGGAGGTTTGATGCGTACATATGAACTGGCGGGACATAAGCTAACATACACTTGGTGCACGTCTCATAAAACGTTCAAAAATGTCAATATGTGGGAGTAAAAGAAGAGCAGACAAATGGATAAATCTGACAATGAAAGAGAGAACTAATTTCGGTCCGGTTTTCTGAGCGCAGACACTGGAGAATACACACACAGCAAGCAGGTCTCACAGCGCGCGAGTACTCTCTCGCGTTGCATGAATGGAGAATTACACACAAAATGATGTTGAATTGTCCGTTTTGACGAGTATTCACGTAAACACAGTTGATTACGTCTTAAGTGAACGTAAACTGTAGGGAGAACATGTTACAGGACATTGCATCCTTTGCAGCTGTGCATTCGGTTTTAAAGGGACAGCAGCCTAATTTAGTTGCTATTGTCGGAGTCATTGATGTTAATCAAGCAACAACAGAAAGACAGAAAATCACGCACTGCTCTTGACTGAAAAACTTTAGTTGCCCTAAAGATTAATCTAAATTTTTTTATAGAATTAAATATGTCTGCTTGAAAGAATGAAGAATATGGTAAACAAGTTGCTAAAAAGAATGCATAATTAGCCTATATAACCTTTGGTATTTCATTAAAAAGAAAACCATGTTCTTGTTCTTTATGTGAAGTGGTTTTATTTAATTTTAACAACGGCATGTTGTATGTCACCGCAGTTAAATCGGTGTGTATCATGATAAAACCTTAATATCAAACCTATATAATGAGTTTGGAAATTTGAGAAATGCTTAAAAAATGCACTGTAACTAAACTCATTAGATTTTAGCCGACTAAATTTACTGTAGATTTAGTCGACTAAAATCTTATGATATGTAGTCGACTAAAACTAAAAACAATTCAGATGACTAAAATATGACTAAATCTAAATGGCATTTTAGTCAAAAGACTACTAAAACTAAATCAAAATTGGCTGTCAAAATTAACACTGGTTTGCGCCCAATTGGGCGGTTTTGAATTTGATTGTGCTGGTAAAAATTGTCTTGGGTGGGTGGACAAAATTTGGGCTGGTTTGAGGTCAGGTTGGCTCTTTTCAAACATATAAATTGCATAGGCTAATTGTTTAACAAACAAGCCC
>NW_015507135.1:21142-26544 GCF_001515645.1 Sinocyclocheilus grahami
TGTAAGGGGTAGGTTTAGGGGTAGGGTTGGTGTAGGGCAATAGAATATACGGTCTGTACAGTATAAAAACCATTACGCCTATGGGATGTCCCCATTTTTCACAAATGTAAACCTGTGTGTGTGTGTGTGTGTTTGTGTGTTAATTGATTATTATTATCAATGTTGAGAACAGTTGTGCTGCTTAATATTTTGTAGATTTATTTATTTTTATTTTTCAGGATTATTTTATGAATAAAACATTTCAAAAGAGCAGCATTTATTTGAAATAGAAATCTTTTGTAACATTATACATAAATGTCTTTACGGTCACTTTTGAGAAATTTAGTTTTTTTGCTAAATAAAAGTATTAATTTATTTAAAATAAAATGTTACTAATCATAAAACTTTAAAGGATACATGTTATGCCCCTTTTTACAATATGTAATATAAGTCTCTGGTGTCCCCAGAATGTGTCTGTGAAGTTTCAGCTCAAAATACTCCTCAGATAATTTATTATATCATTTTGAAAATGCCTATTTTGAGTGGAAGCAGAAACACGCTGTTTTTCGGGCCGTCTCTTTAAATGCAAATGAGCTGCTGCTCCCCGCCCCCTTTTCCAGAATAGAGCTATGCCATTACAGCTCGTACCTGCTAAAAACATCTTTTTTGGTTCTGATTATCATGTTTATCGCCCTGAAATTATGCGTTTTAAACCATTTGAGTTTAAACTTCTGATATATGATTTTTCTGGGTGCACACATCCGAAGCACACATACAGAGAGCGGCTGTCACAGCATGAGTACTAAACTAAGTTCTCATTCACACACAAGTTTACATTAAAAACACACAAGTATAAAAAAAACAGTCAGTTATGTCCGTGAAGGTAAACAGCTGGGAAATAAATTGCATGTTTATTTTAGATCTGTGTGGCAGCAGCAATATACATTAAATAAATCAATAAATCCACTGCTCTTTTATCTCCTCTGAGGCTGGGACTTTTAATAGTATTCTGTGCTCGTCTGTGCAGCCAACGACAGAACAGTTAGCATGTTTTGCTCAAACATTCGCCATGGCATTAGAACTAAAACACCGTTGTCACTTGCGAAAACACAATAATGGCACTGTGGGTGTAAACTTACAGATTTTCAGGGCGGTAATATTATAATGAGATCCCTTTGCAACGATACCAACAGTGTTGCCAGGTTGGGCGGTTTCACGCCAGTGTTAATTTCATTGCCGAATAATTTTCTTCATAATTTTCGTTGATGACATTTTTTTCACTGACTACGAGACGATAAAGAAATAAAACTATTTTTGAATGACAAAAACTATGACGAATATTTATTGACATTTTCATCAACGAATAAAAACGAGACGAAAATGTTAGGGAGGGACGATTTGGGAAGAGATTCATTCAGAAAGAATCTGCTGCGTGGTTCGGAGGTTTGATGCGTACATATGAACTGGCGGGACATAAGCTAACATACACTTGGTGCACGTCTCATAAAACGTTCAAAAATGTCAATATGTGGGAGTAAAAGAAGAGCAGACAAATGGATAAATCTGACAATGAAAGAGAGAACTAATTTCGGTCCGGTTTTCTGAGCGCAGACACTGGAGAATACACACACAGCAAGCAGGTCTCACAGCGCGCGAGTACTCTCTCGCGTTGCATGAATGGAGAATTACACACAAAATGATGTTGAATTGTCCGTTTTGACGAGTATTCACGTAAACACAGTTGATTACGTCTTAAGTGAACGTAAACTGTAGGGAGAACATGTTACAGGACATTGCATCCTTTGCAGCTGTGCATTCGGTTTTAAAGGGACAGCAGCCTAATTTAGAGACGAAAATGTTAGGGAGGGACGATTTGGGAAGAGATTCATTCAGAAAGAATCTGCTGCGTGGTTCGGAGGTTTGATGCGTACATATGAACTGGCGGGACATAAGCTAACATACACTTGGTGCACGTCTCATAAAACGTTCAAAAATGTCAATATGTGGGAGTAAAAGAAGAGCAGACAAATGGATAAATCTGACAATGAAAGAGAGAACTAATTTCGGTCCGGTTTTCTGAGCGCAGACACTGGAGAATACACACACAGCAAGCAGGTCTCACAGCGCGCGAGTACTCTCTCGCGTTGCATGAATGGAGAATTACACACAAAATTATGTTGAATTGTCCGTTTTGACGAGTATTCACGTAAACACAGTTGATTACGTCTTAAGTGAACGTAAACTGTAGGGAGAACATGTTACAGGACATTGCATCCTTTGCAGCTGTGCATTCGGTTTTAAAGGGACAGCAGCCTAATTTAGTTGCTATTGTCGGAGTCATTGATGTTAATCAAGCAACAACAGAAAGACAGAAAATCACGCACTGCTCTTGACTGAAAAACTTTAGTTGCCCTAAAGATTAATCTAAATTTTTTTATAGAATTAAATATGTCTGCTTGAAAGAATGAAGAATATGGTAAACAAGTTGCTAAAAAGAATGCATAATTAGCCTATATAACCTTTGGTATTTCATTAAAAAGAAAACCATGTTCTTGTTCTTTATGTGAAGTGGTTTTATTTAATTTTAACAACGGCATGTTGTATGTCACCGCAGTTAAATCGGTGTGTATCATGATAAAACCTTAATATCAAACCTATATAATGAGTTTGGAAATTTGAGAAATGCTTAAAAAATGCACTGTAACTAAACTCATTAGATTTTAGCCGACTAAATTTACTGTAGATTTAGTCGACTAAAATCTTATGATATGTAGTCGACTAAAACTAAAAACAATTCAGATGACTAAAATATGACTAAATCTAAATGGCATTTTAGTCAAAAGACTACTAAAACTAAATCAAAATTGGCTGTCAAAATTAACACTGGTTTGCGCCCAATTGGGCGGTTTTGAATTTGATTGTGCTGGTAAAAATTGTCTTGGGTGGGTGGACAAAATTTGGGCTGGTTTGAGGTCAGGTTGGCTCTTTTCAAACATATAAATTGCATAGGCTAATTGTTTAACAAACAAGCCCAAGTATGCATGTACTGCATCCAATCAGTCATCACAACGTTACTACACACACACACACACACACACACACACACACACACTGCAAAGGCACTTGTGCTGATGTAAACGTCAACAGCCGCACTTATCACGAGGGTTAAGCAGACAGACGTTATGATTCATGAGTGACAAGTTTTTAGCGTGATAAGTTATAACGCATCTGATTTTGAATGTAGTATGACTATATTCAAGTAATCACAATGCCTAAATATAAGTGACAGAGTGGGAGAGTGACTCAAGTCTCAAAACTTGATTTATTGTGGAGTGAGATGACACGAAGGCTCTATCACTGCAACTCCAAAATCAGAGCACATTTTAATTAAATAATCAAAACCGAAACTAAATATGTCGGTTTATATGGTCCTGTCTTTTATCTTTTAAACGGTCCAGATTGATAAATCCTTGAAAACTGCTAGACTTGATTAGTTTTGACTGTGCAAAGTTCTGTATTATGTTCTACAATATGAACTTAACAAAAGGCTTCCTCTAGTTCTGTGTAAAATTATAGAACGACACAAATGTAAGTGCATTATTGTTGTTGTTATTTTATTATAATTTTTTTAATTGTCGGATTATAATTCAGTATGTATCAATGAATGAAACAGTTTTGACTCATGGTGTGTGCATGAACGAGTGTGAAATAACTGCTAATTACGATGCTTTTTCCTATCACTTATATTGGGCACTTTTTGCATTTATTAATAATAATAATAATAATAATAATTTATGCATTTAGCAGACACTTTTATCCAAAGCAACTTACAGTGCATTCAGGCTATACATTTTTTACCAGTATGTGTGTACCCTGGGAATCGAACCCATGGCCTTTTGCGCTTCTGACTGCTGACATTGAAAATTATGCTTGTTGTTTCGAGGGTATCGGTTAAAGGGTTAGTTCACCCCAAAATTGTAATTGTCATTAATTACTCACCCTCGTGTAGTTCGAAACCCGTAAGATACATAAATACAAAAATATCTTAAATTGAGTGTCATTAAACAGCTTGAAAGATCAAAGACAATGTTTAATATAACTCCGACTGGATTCGTCTGAAAGCAGAAAGTCATATACAACTAGGATGACTTGAGGGTGAGTAATTTATGGGCTAATTTTAATTTTTGGGTGAACTAACCCTTTAATGTAGGCTATTTGTCCCGATTTGATCCATTTACCTGGGAAATGGATCTAACGTTATATTTATATTATTTTGTCATCATTATTTTGTTTTAAGGAGTTAAAAATGGCCTTTATCAACCTTGATTTACATATTTCATCAGATTATTTTGACAGTTTTGGGCGGGTTTTTGTGAGTTTTTGGGCTGGAAATCGTCCATCCAATCTGGCAACACTGGTCACCAAGGGAGTGAAATCAGACGCGCTCGTTGTCTCAGACGCTTGCAGAAAAAGGCTCACCAAAACAAAGTTACTGGGTTAATCTTTTTCACGTTACCTTGGTTGGTAGATGCACCGGGGACCTGATTATAGCACTTAAAACCTGGAAAAGTCAGATTTTCATGATATGTCACCTTTAATATATATATATTATTTATTTATTTATTTTCTTAAAAATAATGTAATATTATTTGAGATACATGAATAGCATTTGTGACGTATAATGTCACGGGTGCTTTAGTAGACTTACTTTATAACTGTGAATCAAATGAAGTGTTCCTACAAACAACCATTGTAGTTTCAATTCAACGATAATTATTCTGTATATTTGCAATCATAAGCTGGATGTAATCAACATTCTTTGTCAAACTTATTAAACACGCAGAGGTTATGCCAGTCTTTTGCAGCAAACGCTAAGCAGGTGTGTATTTTGATTGCAGAATGAGGGTGAGTGAGAGAAAATTGGGGAAGAGACCTCAAACACTGCATCTCACAAATGAGTCCCCTTCTCCGGTTTGTTCTCTCTTACATCAGAAACAATTTGCTATGCCTAATTACCCCCACTTGCATAAAAAGGGTGGGAATTTGCATAGCTGTTGGGTACCCTCCCATTACATGAAGATTTAGCCCAACTCCTCAGTGCAGATACTGTTCTGATCATTTCTCTGGGTATTGTGAAGAGGTCTCTGGGGATGTTGAACAAGGCAGTCAGTTAACACCTGGATGCTGGATTTGATGTTTCAATTTGTTTTTTGTTTCAGTTCATTACAGCAAGTAGCTAAATGGACTGTATTTTCTCCCAAATAATTGAAACAAATGCTGTTTTGATCTATATTGGTTTGATCCATTGGTTACCAGAAAGAGTGCGTGATTATACACTTTGTTCATTAAAAATCACTTGACCTCAGAATGCTGACCAATTACATTTTAATTACTTTGTGTGTGTACATATATATATATATATA